>NW_019384848.1:316009-334644 GCF_000671375.1 Centruroides sculpturatus
AATTTTATTTATAATTAAATTGATATTTATAAATAATTTTTAAAATTGCATTTTATCTAATTATGTTCGTAACATTTTTAAAGCATTTTCAACGAACTAAATCGAAAGCACAGAAAGTAATAAATAATTTTATCATGATCATTTTTACATAAACAAAACTGTTGTAAATTGATATTAGGGATTATCACACACAAGCAACCAAATAATTTAAATCATTTATTTAAATTTGGTTAAAATAAAATTCTGTAGTTGAAAATTATCATTATTACCATAAATATGAACTAAAATGCATTTCGGAACTCCGGTTTCCTCTTCAGTTAATAATAATATTGTTACACGTTTTCTACCGTATTATAAACAGTATTTGTTAAGTATGTGCAGTTTGGTGAATTCTAAAATAATACATTTAACATATGTTAGGAAGCAAATATACAATATATATATTGTATATTTGCTTCCTAACATATGTTAAATGTATTATTTTAGAATTCACCAAACTGCACATACTTAACAAATACTGTTTATAATACGGTAGAAAACGTGTAACAATATTATTATTAACTGAAGAGGAAACCGGAGTTCCGAAATGCATTTTAGTTCATATTTATGGTAATAATGATAATTTTCAACTACAGAATTTTATTTTAACCAAATTTAAATAAATGATTTAAATTATTTGGTTGCTTGTGTGTGATAATCCCTAATATCAATTTACAACAGTTTTGTTTATGTAAAAATGATCATGATAAAATTATTTATTACTTTCTGTGCTTTCGATTTAGTTCGTTGAAAATGCTTTAAAAATGTTACGAACATAATTAGATAAAATGCAATCTCAGACGATTTTGCACTAGAATAAGTCAAAACATTTTAAATATATTTAATTCAATTCAATTCAAATGTTTATTAACATAAAAGGCAGTAGCCTGTTACAAGGGGGTGTTTTAACAATTTCTTAGTTTTAAGAAATTGTTAAAACACCCCCTTGTAAGAGGCTACTGCCTTTTTATGTTAATAAACATTTGAAAAAAAAGATAAGAATAAGTTAAAGAAACAGTAATTCTATTTTACTATATTTAACTATAAATGAAATTAAAACTTTCTTTAAAAAAACCTAAAAAGTTATTAGTGTAACTTAAAATTATGTGGAAAAGTTTTGCAAGAATGTTTTTATCTTGTAAGAACTTACTCAGTTTTGGCAGTGGACAGTATTTTTCTGTTACACAAGAGGCGGAGAAATATTGTCAACTACCTTTTTTTTTCTTCTTCTTCTTTTTTTTACTGCCTTACAGTTTCTATTCTTTCTATTTCTTCACTTTCTCTAGTTTCCTTTTCTTGTTTTTTTCTCCTAACTAGTCTAAGATTATTTTTCTGACATAAAATCTACACTGGTACTGTACATCCTCAGTATACATATTATATAAATTACCTTGTTTTAACTTCAAAATTAAAAAATAAAAAATAAAAACAATATATTCTTTCATGAATAATCAATAAAATATTTATGTAAGCATTTTGACGTTTAAATTAATTCGACAGCTAAATACAAACATAAGAGATTAGTGACATTTAATTTCCAGTCAGATATAATCTTATAATATCCTCTAATTTGTAAGCTAATACTGAATTGGTTGGTTTGAATATTTGATACCTGTAGGCTATATAAATGATTGATGAACAGGTATGTTTCACACTACTGAGATATTAATTAATATTGAAATAATTATATCTGATATAGATACTAACAGAATTTGATAACATGATAACAGTTTACTAATTATATTGATAAACTGAAATCGTTCTGTGATGTTTAATTCTTTAATTGAAATTTGTTTGAGATAAGCAATTATCATTTTGCTTAAATTTATCTAAAATTTTAATATATTTTTTAGTTTATATTTCTTTTATGGAAATTCAATTGTTTATCATTATGAACATTCATTTTCACTTGAGAATTTTCTATTTTTATTCATGTATTTAGTCACTTCTAATAAGTGGGATGAGAACTACTAATTGGAAAACACCACTCATAATAACGTAGACTTGCTTACATTATCAATTTTATCTTTAGAAACATATGCATAATTATATTAAACTCTGACAGACAGACTGGACCCAATTTAACATTATTTGGGCCATGTTTCTTATTACATACTATTTTTAAATATTTAAATTGGGTTTATTTTATTTAAAACTTGTCTAAATTGTGAAAATCTACTGAAATTTCTGAAGATTGTAAAAACTTATTATGTTTAAAAAAATTTTTTTATGGGAGTTCTGCTCTCTTTAAGTCAAAGTAATTTGTATTCATTGCTTTTCTTCTCTAAAAGACCTTGATTATGATTTATGTATCAATATTTTATAAATATGCTCTAAATATTCTCTTAGAATTACAAACTTATGCAAATACAATATACAATATATGTGCTATTAGTAACTAAGGATAATTTTACTTTGCCATTGTGTATTTGAACATATTAAGTTTGATATTTTATTTGATTTTTTTTAAATAAAAGGTTTTAATATTATGAAAAATATTTTCAAATTGTCGAGACTTTTAAGAACAAGCACGATATTTATTCTTCATAGATATCAAATATGCCATTTAAAAAAATTAATAAATTCGGATTCAAATTAACATATCAAAAAAATACTATTTTTGTATAATCAAATACACATCAGAAAAGATTCAACAGGGAATAAGGAAAAAATTCTTACCAAAAGAATGTTTAGAGTTCATGACATATCGACCCAATTGTTCAATCAACCGTTGCCTTTTCATTTTGTACGAATTACATGTTTCAATAGTTCTGTTGTTCAATCTTTTCCAATTTCTTATTTTCAAAAATCTGCATTGTTGATTTTTTACGAAGAAATGCATTCAAATATTTAATAATTATCGAATAAATCAGCTATTATTATTATATCTTAAAAGAAATCTTTATTAAATGGAAGAATTTATTGTTTAATTGCTTTGCGCATTATATACGAATATCTTAATTTATTCTGGATCGATATAAATTATTCAAATTATTCTCAATTCTACTGTTTATTTCCACTTATTCCTGTTTTTAACTGTCTGTAATACTCTTCAACTTTTTACTTGGCGTATTATTTCGAAATCATGTTACATTACGTAGCGTAGTATAGCTAATTACGTATTACCTACGCTAATTTAAAAATACATTATATTACTTTGTTTTTGAACTTAAGTTCTATGCTGCATCACACCAGCAATCTAGGATCCTCAGATATGTCACCAAATTTAAATTTCGATATTCTACAGTAATGAGTGTATAAAAGATTGGTTTGGGACCTCTGCCGTTGGTAGTGCCTCAGGTAATTTCATAAAGGATAACGCGTCACTATCTGTAATGCATGAATATGTTCCTGTGTTAATACAATATTCATTGCATATTGTTTTAACACGGAAATATATTCTTGCATTTTATACATACATTGACACATTTCTATACTCTGTATTTTAACATACATTTAATACGTTCTTATAGAAATACATTCATAAATGTTATACATTGAAATGTTAATATAAAATTTCTTAATAATTACTTAAAAAGTTAGTGTGTTGTTTTCAAAGTAGTCGACCGTGATCTATTGGTTGAGAAGCTTTGCTTTAAACATCCTGTCACCTGTTACGTCTGCTAATGTATCTCATATACGTGGAACTAAAAAAGAAAAATAAGTTAAATATTTATTTCGTTTTTGTAGTTTTAATTAAAAATAAAAAGATTTTTAAAAATTAAGAAATTTGTGTATATAATTAAATAACAGAGTTTAAAATTTTCATTTATTTTAATTAAATAATATCCTTCGATTATGGTTTTGTTAAGGTTATTATTTATTATTTTAAGTTTTATTGTTTAAAATAAACTAATAATTATATATAAATATGTATTTTTAGTCAAATTTACTTTAATTTATGTTTTAAAATAATTTTTAAACGCAAAACTATAAAAATTGCTCTTTATTTATTAATTTAAGAAACAAATTTTTTTCAATATTTAAACAAAAATTACGCCGTTGCTTAACAATAAATTTAATATTTTATATAAATTTTTAACTTTTTAAAATAATTACTTATTTATTTATTCACTAAAAGTATACACATTTAAAAAAATAGTTACGATAATGATTTTCCTTTCCCCAGTGAATTTTTATTTATTTATTCTAAAAATTTATTTTTGTCGTATATAATAATTGTCGATACAAACTATTTTAGTTAAAATGACTCAAGCTAATATTGTTTTCATTCTTAAAATTACTTTTCTTTTGGAATACAAATCGTTTCTTGTCTGGACTCACTAGAGAAATCTTTAATGCAAGGATACAATTGACAATGAATTTTATGTTAATAACTTTTCTTTTATTTCTTTATGTATAAAAGAACAAAAAAAATTGAAAGAAAAACTTGAATAAATTTTAAAATTTACAACAGATTTTACATATTTATATTTAAATAAAAAAGTA
The DNA here is from genome assembly GCF_000671375.1 of Centruroides sculpturatus. Taxonomy (NCBI): domain Eukaryota; kingdom Metazoa; phylum Arthropoda; class Arachnida; order Scorpiones; family Buthidae; genus Centruroides; species Centruroides sculpturatus. The sequence continues at coordinate 320,498 of NW_019384848.1, forward strand.
TCAAAATTAACTTTATTGGTATTGGCGTCGTCCAAACTCCTTAATAAAAGAGTTCATTTTTCAATGGGAGTCTCTGTATAGACATTTTTTGAAATGAAATTCCAAAAAATTCTTTTAAAAATAAAGAAAAATACATAAAAAAGGATATGTTACTTATTGTTATATATATAGAAATTCATTAAAATTTGCTAATGATAAACAGACTACAGTTATTTCCAAATGTAATATTATGAAGCTGAGTATAATTTGCATATAAATCGTAAAGAGAAACAATAATAATAGATGGAAGTTCTAGTGTATAAACGATTGCACTCACAAAAAGAAATAATATTTACACACATTTTCCTTTCTTGTAATGGGATTTTTTTTAAATTTAAAGACTACTTTTATTCTTTAAATTTTTAAAATCTTCAAGTACACTTTCTCCACTAGAAGAAAGTATATTTACGTTTTTATAATTTCTGCTTAAGAACGAGATAAAGACCCCCATTCCTTTAGTGAATATTTTCTTTTCTCTAATAAAATATGAAACGAAAACATATTAATTTATGTTTGTCATACGTCCAGAATTGTCCAGCATTTCAGTAGCTGTCCGGGATTCTACAATACGTTTACTAAAATATCTATATTATTTGTTCAGTAAAGACAAACGTAGCTACTTGTAAAATAAGTTAAAGAATACTGAATATAATTATTTAATAATTAATTTATTATGCAAGTTCTTGATATTTTTCATTAATTTAACATCTATCAATAGATAAAAACAGAATAGTTTTATTTTTAATTTTATGTGAAAAAAATTTTTGCTGTTTACATTATTTGGCATTCAAAACATATTGTTTGAATGGCAAATAATGTACATACATTTCGTTTCCTCTTCCCGTTCCATAATGGAAATTGTGGCAACTCTATACTGAATGTCCTAATTTATGGAAAACGTCTACCTGATTTCTATGTATATGGTTCTTATTTTCTATAGAATAAACATTATTTTTTACTAAAGTTTGTATTTTTATGTTATTTATTAGCAAAATTCAGTTTAGTCAAAGATTGCATAAACTCAACTATATCATTAGTAAATCCTGTCGTATCGTATAACAATCGGAATTATCAAGTTGGTTACACGATATGTGATTTCACCTTTCTATAAACATTCATAAATATAAACAATAAATAATGGTCCAAGTTTCTGGTGAACTGGTTCGTTATTTAGCCCAAAATGAATGATGTATGGCAAGCACTTTATCTTAAGAGATGCAATTCTTTCAAATTAGTGAATTTTGTTTGGAACCTTTTAGTAAAAATACGATAATACAATTAATATAAAAGGTTTTCTTATTAAGACAGCTTTAATCGACTGTAATCCAATATTATTTAACTTTGACAAATAACTATAAATTGGATCCATCCCCAATTACAACTCGGTTATAAATAATTCTCTCTTGCTTCCCATTAAAGTAAACAGATTGTAGCATTTGTCAGAAGTTAACTAAAGACAGATACCGACATTAATTTGTTTTCTAATTTTATATTTAATAAATGATTTATTGAATAATATATTAAAGTCATGTCATATCTGAAATTCCTTTTTAAAAATTTCTTTTCATTTGTTGTATATCATATGTATATTTTCTTTTGAAATTTCTTAAATTTATATGAAATTTAAGAAATTGCAAAAGAAAGTAATAGAGTTCTCTCTGTTACTTTCTTTTGCAATAGTTGTATGGCGATCGATCAAAAAATGACCCCCTCGGCCTCAAGATTTTTACATTTTTGGACCCAGAGGACCTTGAAACGTCGAGTTTTTTTCTCTATGTATGGATATGTTTAAAGGTACGATTTTGTTCACCTTCTTTGAAGCTTAATAACTCCTGCGTTTTTTGTCAAATATTTCTGAAATTTGGCAGGGAGGTTTGTTTATTAGAGGGATTTATACAATTAAATTTTGGTGATTAAAGGTCGAGGAGGTGGAGAGATAAGAAAGTCGTGTTTATCTCTAATAGGAACGGACTTAATGACAATTTTACTCGTTATTAGCATTTAAAATTTTTTTATAAAACCAATTCCTGCCCTCAAAATTAAGCTTTTTTTCTATTTTGTAATAGTTAAAAATATAAAAAGTTTATAATAATATAATATCATAACAGGTGGCGCCATCAAATGTTTCTTGGAAAGTTCAGCAACTGGTCGCTGGATTTTACTTTTTTCAGTTTTGTAGGATTTTAAGGTATTATATGTAGATATCAAAGANGCTTTCTTTCCTTCACTTCCACCAGCACTTTCACTGGATAGAGGTCGCTTGGTAAAATATCTATCCAAAGAGGTTTGTCTTTGCCTACTTTTTAAAATGTTTCGAAAATGACTTACGCAAATGTCATTACTCTGAACGGCAATACGACCAGTGTGAACCTTTTCGGGATGTTTCTTTTTAATAATATCAGTCACTTTCTGATAATACCTCGAGATTTCCTTTATCGAGCGAGATCCTTCCACGACGAAGCAAATACGCGGACTGAGAGCGATGAACAGAAGTTAATAAAAAATGGCGCTGCGAACTAATGTAACGTCGTATGGTGAGTTTTTGTTCGTATCGTGGAGCAAAAATATGTTCGAATTTCATGTCGTATCCTGAAAATTTTGTATGCTGGGGCGTTCGTATCCTGAGGTACCACTGTACTGCAATTTCTAAGTACTGTATTTTTATACTATTAACTGCTATTTTAATCTAAATTTATTGTAATTTAAGATAATATACTGTTCATAAGTATACCTATATGCACAGTCTACAATAGAACCCCGATTTTCCGGGATAATGTGGATCGACGCTACTACAGACAACCGATAAGTTGGATAAAAAGCCATTTCGAATTAAAAATTACAAATATAAAATATTTATATCGTAATAATTTTATGCCTCTTTTTTATACCTTAGTGAAATTACTTATAAGAACAATGTTCTTTAAATCATTTATTATTAACATTATTATTATTATTCTTTACATATTATACAGATGATGTACAGTACACAATGGTTTAAAATAAAAATATGTTAGTGTAGTTACATTTTGGTATGAATTTGTCTCGCATTAAAGATAAGTGATAAAGATAAGAGAAACAAACCATTTTGTAATACATGTTATCGTTTTAAACTCTCTTTTATAAATTACAATATTAAAAAAGTAAGCTATTCACTTATTGGTTTGCCTCGGATGATGCGAAATTTCGGTTAATCGGAGTTATTCTGTATGTAGGACCGGTGTGAGGAGAGTTCAGCGCGTTTACCGAAACCTGGTTCTGTGCTCGCTGTCCACGAAAAGCTTTTTCGGGACTCAATTCATACGTTTATACTAGATTCAATTGCAGTGTACTGTACGTAGTTAAACAATTAAACTAAGAAAACTAAACAAATATTTAGTTCGCCCAAACCATAACTTGTAAAATAAATTGTTTGTAGCTGTGTGCTCGCATTTATAATAAATAATTTATTATTATTAAATTTTGAAGCACTGTACATATAAATGTGTATTGTTTTTGTCAGACAGCGGACAAAAATTTTAGAATACGGCTCTTGAAACTGCTGTCTCTGAGTATAGCCTATACATAAACACAGTATACAGTGTACAGTACTTATATATATTCACTGCATAAGTGTACAGTACAGTACATGTAGATACACGTAGATACATATGCATGTACACATATATCTATGTATGCATTGATATCATATATAGCAGTGATTTTCAACCGGAATGCCGCGAAAAATTTTGAAGATTATTAAATAAATTATTTTCGAAAGCAGCCCAAAGAACAATAAGTGTACATGTCAAAATTAAAACCTCTAAAAACTCGTATAATCAATTTAAAGTATTATAATAAATAAACGTATACATAATGTAAAAAATATATATTCAGAAGCAAAATTATATGTGCATTACATCAGGTCATTTCATTTAAAATGAAATTTTCTTTAAAATAAAAATGCATCTGTAATTGTCCATAGTTCAAATGATTTTAACTTAGAAATTGCGAGACATTGGGCAAGTTTCTAAAGACATCAGGCCACTTTTAAATACAAATTAAGATTTATTGTTAATTGTTTTTCTTAAGTAAATGAAAATTATTAATTTAAATAACTATTGTTATAATTTTCTGCGGTTTTATAGAACAACGATACAATTTTATTTAATTCACAAAAAAATAGAAAAAAATTTGTTAAGTGGCAAGTAATATGGCGATAGAATGTTTGCAAACACAACTTTAAATCACGTGATTTTTTCCTCGGAAATTTAATTATAAGTTCAAGTGTACTGTGAGATAAAAAATGGTTGAAAAACACTGACATATACGTGATCTATGTGTATAAATAGCTGTGTACTGTACTTTTCTTTGTATAAGCTTATATGTATTAGTCTGCTTAATTAATGCTGTAAATTTATAATAATTTTCATTACGAAATATTATTTTCGTGTACGATTCTGTATTCAAAATACTGACACTTTATCATTCAATTTAATATCATTTCCACCANCAGAAGAAGGTTAATATTCATTCGTCTATACTTTATGTACAAAATATAGAAATAATAAGTTTTTTCTGTTTAAATTAATTAATGTAAGTTTATTAGCATTTTGAACATCTGAAACAATTGCTCTAATTACATAAAATATTATTATATGTATTAGTCTGCTTAATTAATGCTGTAAATTTATAATAATTTTATAATAAAAGTTTGTGATTATCAGTAAATACGGCAAAACCCTGATTAACCGATGTTCCGCATTACCCGTGCGACCAGACAAATCTAGTGAATAGCTTACTTTTTAAATAATGTAATTCATAAAAGAAGGTTTAAAATGATAACATGTATTACAAAATCATTTGTTTCTGTTATCTTTTATAATTTAATCATTCGAGACAAATCATTCATATTAAAATGTAATACCGTTCCTTACGTCATTTATTATACAGCTAATACACACAATAGATTTAAAAATAAAAATGCAAAAGTGCGCAAGGGTAGAGAGTTGGCGATAATAGGATCATTTGGGTCTAGGGGAAAGGAATGAAAGAGGAGACAGACTACTGGAATTTTGTAGTAAATACAACCTATCAATAGCAAATACCTGGCGTGATCAACCAAAAACAAGACTATATACATGGAAAGCGCCTTCTGATAACACCGATAACATAATCAGAAATCAAATAGACTACATCATGGTCAATCAAATATTCAAGAACATACCCGGGCGCGGATTGTGGCTCTGACCACAACTTGTTAGTAAGAAATCTTAATTTAAAACTAAAAATAACTAAAAAAAGCCCTAAACAAAAATTAAACACGGAGGCACTGAAAAATGTCTCTGTTGCATTGAGTTACCGAGAAATAATCAAGGACATATTCAAAACATATGACGAAAATAACTAGATGACAAACCCTGAAGTTCAATGGCAAAGATTGAAATCAGCAATTCTCAATGCAGCTGAAAAAACAATCGGATATAAAAAACCGGAAAACAATAAGCCATGAATCAATGAAATCTTACAGCTCATGGATGAAAGAAGCATAAAAATAAAAATCATCAAATGTATATGAATATACATAGACAAATACAGAAATAAATTGTAAGAGCAAAAGAAAACTGGCTAAAATTAAAATGCGAAGAAATGGAGTTATTGGAGAGAGACCATAACGCTAAAGAACTACATAAAAAGATTAGGGAATTAACAGGAAAATTTCCACTAAGAACAGGATATGAGGGGGAAAAATGGCAAAATATCAACAGATATGGAAGAAATGAAAAATTCATTGGAGGAATATATTCGAGCACTTTATGAAGATCAAAGATACTTCGAAGAACTTGAGACAGATGAAGAAGGCCCATATCATGGAAGAAGAAGTGAGACATGAAGTTAAAAGTGTGAGCCGCCGGGGAAGTCGGGAAGTCCTCTCCTTCCGGCCACAGGTCGGTGACCTACTTTTCTTGTCAGGGATGGTAGTAACGTTCGGTTACTCGTTACGCGAGTGGAGGAGAGTCGGAGGGGTCGACGATAAGACGTTGGCAAAGTCGAGTAACGACACCATTTAAAACAAAACAACGGTTTATTTTACTAGCTAACTAAATAAAAATTTTACAAAACTTCATAGATTTCGCGGATGAGAGAGAGTTTACAATAACAAGCGTTCATACCTTTTTGCATATACTAGTGGGATATTTTCCCGTAATGTCGTCCTTTATGGATTCTGAGCGGTGACACAAGTATAGGTCGGCGACGAAAGTGTAGGGCTGCGATGGAGAAGGCGATGTCTGACTTCGACGTTCGGCGATTCCCCCGATGAGGGGAAGGTGTCGGGCTTTTATACCTTTTTCGGTGGGAAAATTAGTCAGGTGATCAATTGTTTTAGCAGGTGTGGGGTTAAAGGTGGTGATCGAATGACAACAATATGACGAATTTTGCCTGTAAGTGTAAACTATGCACGGTTTGATCGTGAGAATGTTTATAGTTAAACCGAAAGAGTTATAAATTTCTCATGCACTTTATATTTCGTTTTTGTAGGTCCAAACTCTTTTAGTTAAAGGAATTTTTATTTAAATTTATTAAAATTTTAAATGGTTACTTTGTTTTATGAAATTATATGCACTTCGAATTTCACAAAAGCATGAAGGAAAGTAAAGCAAATGGACAGATTGAATATCAATTGAACTTATTAAAAATATAGGGGATGAAGTAATAATAGTTTTAACAAGAATTTTGAGCAACATTTACAAAAAGGGAAGGCGCCAGAAGAAATGAACTATTCTATTATGGTAACTTTATTCAAGAAAACGGGAACTAAAAAACATTGTGAACACAGAACGATTAACTTGCTAAATCATATAAGCAACATTCTGCTAAAAATCATTCACAACAGAATGAAGAATCGGAATGGATTGAAATGAAAAGAGGGCTGTGTACTTTCACCAATCCTATATAATGTGTATGCTGAGTACATAATGCGGGAATACAGAACAGAATAAATTAACAGATTCAGATTCTGTATTATTCTGTAAAGATTAACAGAATAATCAATAACCTCAGATATGTGGAAGTTCTGTATCTTCCACATATCTGAGATTGTTGATTGTTCATTCTTGCTACATCAGAAAAATATTGTTAAACGAACTAGTATCAAAAAGTGAAGAAATGGGACTCACGATAAATACAAAGACTAAGCCAATGTGCATAAGTAAATATAGGCACACAATAAAGTTGAAATGCAGAGAGGGAACATAGAACAAGTAGATAGCTTCTGCTACTTAGGAAAAAAATTTTATTCAAACAATAATTTAACAAAGGAAATTAGGAGCAGAATTGGACAGGCTAAAGACAAGTTTAACCAGATGATAAACATTCTGTATAAAAAGAAATTAAAGCTTCAAATAAAACTAAAAACTCTAAAATGCTACACTTGACCCATTTTGCTTTACGGATGTGAGACATTGACACTACGGAAAGATATAGAGAGAAAAATTGAGACCTTTGAGATGTGGACAATCAGAAGAATGTTGAAGATCAAATGGACAAGCAGGACCACTAATGAAACAGTTTTACAAATGGCAGATAGAAAAATAGAATTAATATATATAATTAAGAAGAGAAAACTAGCATACTGTGGACACATATTGAGGGGAAAAAATATGAAATTCCCAAATTCACATTAGAAGGCAAAATTGATGGAAAAGGATCAAGGGGAAGAAGACGGGGTTGGATGGACGACCTCAAGGAATGGACGGGACTGGATACGAAAGAAATTATTCACAAAAGAGAACAGTGGTATTTGCTAGCCGCCAACCTCCCTTAGGAGAAGGCACGAACAGAAGAAGGTTAATATTCATTCGTCTATACTTTATGTACAAAATATAGAAATAATGAGTTTTTTCTGTTTAAATTAATTAATGTAAGTTTATTACCATTTTGAACATCTGAAACAATTGCTCTAATTACATAAAATATTATTTTTCAATGACTTTGAAATATTTTGATTGTTATCGCATTTATTAATTAATTATTGTGGTGGTTATGTAAATGCAATATTTGGTAGTGGTGCTAAATGTTAATCCAAATCAATTGTTTTTATCATGTGCATGTTGTTAGTGTAAGTCAGGGGTGGCCAACCTTTTGCATACCATGCGCCAATTTTTGTGATAGACGAGTTCAGATGCGCAGAGGCGTACCGTGAGTGTTAGCAGCCCGGGGCGGAGAAAAATTTTGGCCACCCGTTAACTAGGTATTTCAATTTATATGAAGAAACTATTTATAATCTATAATTCATAAGAGAACTATCTTACACGGGTAGCTACACTACCCGTATAAAGTAGTTCTATATGACATCAGTGGTGTAACAAATGCATAGTGCAACGTGCAAGCAAAAAGAAAAAAAAAGAAAAAAAAATAAGGTCAACAGGTCGATTGCACAGAACTGTGTATGCAGTGAAGCCGAATCTGGCAATGTTGCCAGAAACGACTAAAGCGCCACTTGTAATCGTCCAATGCGCCAAGTTTGGCGCATGCGCCACGTGTTGGCCACCCCTGGTGTAAGTGTTTAATAACTTCCTGACTTTGCGACCCGTATTCAAAATCGTCACGTTTCATAATGTAAGATAAATTTAGCAGTTGAGATCTAATGTTTCTAGATTTTAATGTAATGTATATTATTCCGTAAAAGAAAAAAAACTAGAGACAATAAATGTTTTGTTCATATTTTACAGGGTTTTTGCGATTATTATTATGGTGGTGATGTAAATGGTACAGATATCCTATAAATTTTATAAGTGCTATCACAGACCAAAGTATAAGCTTGCTACTGAAATAGCTGCTTTACTAGAGACACCGCACGGCGTTGTCTGTAGAATTGAGACAAAGTGTTGCATTTATGTAATTAAAAACTAATTATTTAGTATTGGTACATACAAATTATCTTTCGCTCCATCTAACCCGAGCGCTGACACGTATTTTTGAATGTATATGTAAGGGCGTGTGGAAGAAAGAAGAATCAGAAGAAAACAGTTGCTGACCACACGAGAAGGCAATTCTTACATTTGCTTTGCTTGGATTGCTTTGTTCGTTTTTGGCACTCATTTTCCGTTAGGGGTGCGCAATGTTGTATTTTTTCCTCACAAATTCCGTTAGGCGCGCTCAATCGCATCAAGGAGCATGGACATTGCCACTTTGACCCTACTGTATCTCGAAAACGATGTCACGGAACCCTATTATTTATTACATTTTTTTATTCCACATTACAATTAATGGAAAATGATAAAGTTTAATCAAAATTGATCGATCAAATTTTCAGAACGAACACAGTTTTCTAATCCACGTTGAAAAGACTTCGCTAAAGTGCCAATTCAATTAAAGTGTGCATTAGTAATAACGTAAAAAGTATTTTCACAACTTTAAATATCATTTCGACTATACATCAAAACGCTCTTAAATATTGATCCGCTTAGGGCCCCTGAAATTCTAAATCTATTATTCACTTATGCATATAACATAAGAAATGCGAATGTAAATGGAATGTTAAATAAAAACGTCTTATATTGATATAATTCTTTCTAATATAGACACTTCCTATGTATAAGCACACGATTCCTTATTTATAACATAAATTATGCACATAACAGTAATATAATGATATATGTTAGGAAAAAGCTGTTTAATAAAACATAGTCTAATTTAAAATCTAAATTACCTAAGTTCCCTTTCACTTAATGGCTTCGGACAGGCTCAAATGTATGCTTTTAAATACACGTCTTGCCTAAATCTAGCAGTAAGAGACTTTGTACAGTATTAAATTTTGTGTAATAAGGAATTTATATAGACTTGTCCTATATAAAAGAGACCACGAAATCCCATGCTTGTTTAGGGCCTCACACAATCTAAAGCTCTCATTGCATACACTGTATAAATATATAGCATATACAACAATATACATATATAAATAGAATTTTTATATAAAATCTCTAAATGTTCAATTCTTAAAAATATGTTTATTCAAATTTTACAGATCCATAAAAAATAAAGAAAATTTTAATCAGAATATCAATATCGAAAATATCTTAAACACTTAAAAAATCGAAGATATTCGCTAATTTCCTATAAAAAATCTTAAGTCCTGCACGAAAATCGATTTTTCCGAAATCCAATTTTTATTTTATTTTATTTTTTTTAAATCTGAAAATTCAAAATACCAGATTTACGAATCGATTTAAAATATATTAATCGTCCTATAGAAAGCAATTCATAGTAACATTAAATAGAATTTTATCCTTTATATAATTCATCAAATTTCAGAAAAGTTTCGATTAAATAGCAGTTACTAATCCTCAGCAAGAGAAATTTATCGAAGTTTCTAAGTCTAGGAAAAGGGAAAAAGGATAGAAATCTGATGCTGAGCATAAATTGGCCTTCATAAGAGATAGATATATAGTAAGTAATAAATTCAGCATCAAATTTCTCGTTCACAAACATCTTCAGATTTTACAATTATCAAGGGATTTAAAATAAAAATAAGTTTAAATGTAGAACTTCTCTAAATAACACCTTTTTATAAATAATAATTTAAAAATTTTAGTTTTGTAATATGTGAATAAGAACTATTTTATATTTTAAAATTTCCAACTTCTCGAGTATTATTATTAGAATTACAGTTTTCTTCTTTGAAAATCGATTTTTTTTAGTTTTTTATTTAGTAATTTTTCAAATTTTTCTGATTTTTACAACACAATATAGAGAATTGTCATAAATCATAGTGTAAAATAGAATGATGAGGCGTTTGGAGCCATTCGAAATGCATTGCTGTAGTCTTCTTATAAGAATAAAAAAGTCTTCCCACAGTTGTCCATTTAGTGTGAATTTCTTTATAATTTTGACATTTATATTCTCCTGAAACTTTCCTTTTTTATTTTAAAATAATAAAGTAGGAAAATGTTTTACGTTTATATATAATTTATTTTTATACTTCCAATTTATTCTCAAATATTATGATTAAAATGACATTTTTTCTCAGATAATTGACTTTTCTATTCTTTTAATTTTTTGTAATTTTTCATTAATATTTCTTCCAATAACTTTATGTTTTCATTTTATTTTTTAATTTTTTAGAAATTCTTTAAAATATCTTTTTATTTAATTTTTTCAAATAATTCAAAATTTATTTTACAATCTTTTGAAATCTTCGTTCAATTTACATATTTTAAAATTATTTTTAAAAATTTCTTTTCATTTGTTGTATATCATATGTATATTTTCTTTTGAAATTTCTTAAATTTATATGAAATTTAAGAAATTGCAAAAGAAAGTAATAGAGTTCTCTCTGTTACTTTCTTTTGCAATAGTTGTATGGCGATCGATCAAAAAATGACCCCCTCGGCCTCAAGATTTTTACATTTTTGGACCCAGAGGACCTTGAAACGTCGAGTTTTTTTCTCTATGTATGGATATGTTTAAAGGTACGATTTTGTTCACCTTCTTTGAAGCTTAATAACTCCTGCGTTTTTTGTCAAATATTTCTGAAATTTGGCAGGGAGGTTTGTTTATTAGAGGGATTTATACAATTAAATTTTGGTGATTAAAGGTCGAGGAGGTGGAGAGATAAGAAAGTCGTGTTTATCTCTAATAGGAACGGACTTAATGACAATTTTACTCGTTATTAGCATTTAAAATTTTTTTATAAAACCAATTCCTGCCCTCAAAATTAAGCTTTTTTTCTATTTTGTAATAGTTAAAAATATAAAAAGTTTATAATAATATAATATCATAACAGGTGGCGCCATCAAATGTTTCTTGGAAAGTTCAGCAACTGGTCGCTGGATTTTACTTTTTTCAGTTTTGTAGGATTTTAAGGTATTATATGTAGATATCAAAGATTCTTAAAGAAAATAACTGACAGAAAAAGTAGTTACGTTTATTATACTTAATGTTATAATGTTTTATGATAGGAATTTTCACAAATGAGTATTTTTCTAATAATAAACATTGTTCAGAAGTAGTCGATGAAAATTATATAAATTATTTATTAAAAACATATGTGCAAAAATAATAATAAATTTTTGCTCAGATACTTTTATCACATCGCGTCGTGACTACATTAATAAACGTTTACAACGCGTTGTGGCATTTTCTCATTACCAGATCGAGTTTTGGTCGATTATTAAAAGAATATCGACAATAATTTTACTTTGTGGTTTTATTGAAGGTGTCATGACATGAAATTATCGTTGTGGTTGGATCTGAGAAGTCGATTTTTTCGCTCAGTGAGCGTTTTCGGTCTTTAAGCTTAACATTTATAATAATAGGGAATACACTCACTTTATAGAGTAATACATTTTTTTTTAAATATAAAGATAGCAAAAAATTGTTTTTGAACATAAACTAAATAAACATAACAGACAACTTTTTAAAATTTTAATGTAGGTTCCATTAATTATTTTCATTTTAAATAGCCATAAAAATTATAATCTAAAAATCAAGATTGAACTTTCGTGAAATAATTTAGAATATAAATTTTTCATCGAGTTGCAATCGATTAAAATGCAATGTCACGCTTCCTTCTAAGATCTTGTAAATCTTTACATTCACAACATAAATTGATAATAGAAAATTGACCTTGACATTTATAACACTCGCCATTTTTAATCCTCAGAAAATTAATCTATCATAACATGAAAACTATTCAATCTTAATTGCATATAGAATCTTTTCATTTTAAATGGAATTTTATTTTGCAAATATACATACATATGCTATATAAATGTATGTATTTGTAAAATGTATTTATAATAGCTATTTGAAGGGCCGGAAGCTTAGATTATTTAATTACGAAATATGAAATTTCGAATTTTGTAAATATATTAAATTTATTGTCAAAACGATCAGTAACCAAATTTTCAGTTCTCTTCAGTAAAGTTGAATAAAACATATAACATGACGAATTGTCCACTAACCAATCCAACACTAATGATATGTCATATATATATTGTGAGACACATGCCCGAAAGTTCCTGGTCTCAAAGGCCACGAAATTGGAAAAATAGGTCTAAATAAATAGTCATTTTACCGCTGCAATTGTACATCACAATTTTTAAATAATTCTTTGGCTACAATTAGACATTATTAGTTTTATGATGTCATAAAAAAAATAAGTCGAAGAAGCATCCATCTTCTGTGCTCCGAGACGCAGAAGGTCTCAATCCTCTAGTGCAGTGATTCCCAAACTTTTTCGAGCCACCGCCTCTTAGTTCCATAAACTTATATCCAACGCCCCTAACCCATTTTCCGTTATATGAGAAAGATTTGGAAATATTCTTAGAAAAGCTTTTCTATGACACTCACACTTCATGTCCTTATCTACATTGTTCTCTACATCTGGAAATCATTAAATGCAATGTTTCTTCTTACCCGTTGTAAAAGAGGAAAGGGAAAGGTTGTCAATGACCCCAACCTTCGCCTATGGTTACCGTTCAATACTCTGCCTCCAGCGCTCCCCACCGTTCGCTTTCTTTTTTTTACCCCCCCCCCTAGATACAAGGGGCGGAAGCGCCCACTTTGGGAACCACTGCTCGAATGCATGCCATAATCAGCTAGCATTGAATCAAATTTATGAAACCATTTATCACTATAATGATTTTTCTGCTTAGCTGTAATTTTTAGTTTTTCCAGAATAAGTTTGACTATTGGATTATCATTGTTAGTACAATAATTCTTATAAAAAATTTAATAATCTTTATTATCAAAAAGGGTTCTATCTTTAAACTATTTTTCATATTGCATGCCATAGCCAGATACTGTTTTATTCAATAATATATATATATATATATTATATATAAAAATGCAATTTTTAAAAATATATTTTATTATTTTGATTCAATGTTTAAAAAGTGTCATTCAGTTTTACATAATTACGTAATATTTACATAATAACATACATGAATGATAAATTAAGTGTTAGCTGTTTGATAAGTGTGCTTTGATTACATACTTGCCTTCTGAAGTGTGTGGAAAGTTTAAAGTATTTTTCTATATAATATAATATATATATATATATAACATAAATTTTTAAATGTTTAATTTTAATTTCTGTTTTTCAAATTATGATTTGTTTTTATAGATTA
>NW_019384848.1:335677-363267 GCF_000671375.1 Centruroides sculpturatus
GACACTTTGAAATGTTTTCCCGATGAAAATGAATAATAATAATAATAAGTTTCAATAAAAATGATAAAATGTAAATTGAATTTTATCATAACGAGTTTGCTTGAATTTCCTTTCTTCTGAGATCGCAGCAATGCGCGACGGGTAAGCTAGTAATTATATAACTTTTTAAATTGGCATAAGCCTATGATCCTTTACTTATGAATTTATTTATTTGTAATTTAATAATAAAAAAGTTATAAAAATTTAATAATTTAAAAAATGGATAATCAAAGAAATATTTATTTTCTTTAATTTAAAATTAATAAAATATTACCAATCTATCTCATTCTTAATAATAGTTACTTTTCTTTTTAAGTTTTTACAATTTTTTAATAAAAGTATTTTTGAATTTTTTATACAGCAATAAAACCTATTTTTAAAAGATGCAAATAAAAATGTACACCCAATTAAATTCATTCAATTAATTTTCTAAAAATACACTCCAGAAAAAAATTAATTTAATTTTATACAAGATACCGATTATTCAATTATTCACAAGAAAATAAACAAAGCAGTCATAATTTTAATAAAAATTATTAAAGAATTTTTTAAAGCAAATAATACCGATCATTCATAATTGTCATTAAAATATTTAGTTCTTAAAAAAATAATGATAATGATAAATTTTTTAATCATTTATAAGCGATAAATTATTTTAATTATTTCGTTTTTATTAATAAATGTATTCATAAAAATTCTTTGTAAAAAACTAAAGAAAGTTTTTATCCTTCTATTTTTATTTTTTATAAACGTATATTTTCGTTTTAATTCATCTTAATTTGTCTGTTGGCTTTTAATATCGAATACTACTTGACATTTTCATTTTCTACATTATTAATTTCACGAATTTTTATATTCTTTTAAAGTATATCTTAAAGTTCCTTAAAGATAAATATATACGAAGATTTCATTAAGGAATTTCTTTAGAGAATCTTTGACGAATTTCTTGAATATTTCTTGAATTGATACACCGTATTGACAAAAAGGTACAATTTAAATTGAAAATTATATACTTATCCTTAAAGTTATGTACAGTAATACCCCGAACTTACGCGATAGGTGGGACCGAGCGGTAACCGCGTAAGTCGGGGTATAATTTCGCATATAAATACCTGTACAGTACTTACAAATAATTTTTAATTGGGGCCGGAGACAATAATATAGAAAAAAATGTTTAATAAAATCTTAGATAATACATATGTATAACAAATTAGGCCTATATTATTTTATAATTTTTCACATTTACTTGAGTATTACGCCATAATTTTAACATTGTTTCCATCTCAGCGATAATACTGTGACGTTTACGAATGATGCTTGAATTTAAAGATTGAGCATTTTTCACAGCTTCGAGAATTTTTTCTTTGCCTTTTATAATTGTTCTGACCGACAATTCCGGTAGATCAAACTTCTTTGCCAATTCACAAATTTTCATTTTTGTATCGAAGTCTTTAATAATGGGTACGTTCGTAAAGTCAAACGAGTTAAACGCGTTAGTAACGAATCGTTCGAAAAGTCTAACGAAATAGGAATAACGATGACGTCATTCTCGTTTAACTCGTTCGACTTTACGAACATACCCAATGTTAACTTTACATTCCAAAGATAAAGTTTTTCTTTTCTTGTTTGATGCAGAAGAATTAGTTCTACTTCGTTTGGATGACATAGTAGAGTCTCTCGAGTCTCCGTAGATATAACAAACACAGAAATAAATAACACAAAATAAATTGTAGCTATGTGTGGATTCCGCGCGACACATCCGAACATGTAAGCTGAACAATAGTGTGGGGGGAGTGAGTAATCAAGGGTTGCGTGGCGCTCAAACAAAAGACGAATCGACGAGATTTGAAAATCGCGTAACTCCGGGTTCGCGTAAGTCGGGGTATTACTGTATAAAGATTTTTTTCTAACGAATCATAAGAAAAGGTTTAGTTATAATTTTCTTAAAAATTACAAGAATTTTTTAGAATTTTTCCTACTTCTTCTGATCAGTAATTACCAATCAATCCTTTATCGAGGAAGTTTTGTGTATGTGGGAGGAACATATATAATTAAAAAGAAAAAGAAATTTGATAAATTACAAAAGAAAATCTACAGATAAACTTAAACAAACTTAAGAAATAATTAAAATTTTCCAGTTTTCAACTATAATTAGAGTAACATTGAAACATTCTTTCTCCAGTTTATTTCGAATAATACGTTTGCAATTCCAATGTAAATGTTTTTTTATAATACAACTAAATTAAAAAAAAAATTTGTTTTGAAATTTTGTTATAAAAAAATAAATTTATAATTTCAACTTATAATAGGATAAGAATTAAATTATTATAAAGAAATTATCAAAAATTATATTTAAAAAATCAAATAGAGAAGATCCGCTTTACGACTACTCACTTAAGTCCCCGCTTTTACGACTTATATAAATTTCTGTTTTTATTATGAAATGACGTATTTAATAGTGGTATTTTTGTTGGCTATTTCTTTATTTTATTATGTAGTTAAAAACTGAAATTTATGACAATCAGCTTACGGGAATGCAAAACTCACTTTACGACGGTTCTCAGAAACCAATTAAGTTTTAACAACAAAGTTTAATGCATTTGTTTTCTTTATTTATAGATATTAAAAATGTATAATATATGGATTTTAATAAGTTTACATTTATAACTGGATAAAAAAATCTTGAAAAATATATCTTCTTTCTTTATAGAATATACTTCAAACCATATATAAGGTATTTAATACATGTACATATTTAAATTTACTGTATATTTTCGAAAAACATCTAAAAAGGAAATTACAGATGCAGGATATAAAATTGATTTATACCATATTCTTATATTACTTTAGCATAGAAATACTATTTTTATAGTATTATTATTTTATTCTTATATTTATAAAACAACATTTTCTAAAGAAAATGGTGTTATTACTATTATTATAAGATGTATTAAGTAATTTCCAATGAACTATTAGGTTTAAATTTAAATCAATTTTTTTTAATATTTAAAAGTTATATTTTAATTTTAAAATTGGGATCAATTATATATTTCTATTAATATACAACTTAGGCACGCTTATGTAAGTTTATTAGCTGAATATCTGCATTTATATAATAATATGTATATACATATATGTGGATACTCATATACTCATATATATACCTATGAAAGGTCCTAAACATACAATTTATAATATGCTGGGAGATCGTAATTAAAGTACCCCTATTCAACGCTGTCTAGAGAGGTATTTAGCAGTTCAAATGCAACCAAATGTGGTATGTCAACCTTTCAGGACGTGGAAGAAATTTCCATAACTTACCACTATGGCATTTTTGGCGCTGCAAGCAACGAAAAAGCTGTTTCATTTGTTGGGACACTTAAAAAGTGTGGCTTATCAAGGACATTTAAATTTCGCAGCTTTGAAAGACACTGCATGTGAGAAGCATCTCAGAAGATTAATTACGGTCAGCCATGTGACTGTAATTAATCTTCTTTGATGCATCTCACAGTGTGTTCAACAATCAGCAGTTGAACACACTGTTCACTATCTTCAGCTTTTACTCCATCAGAATTACAATTGCTCTACATCACTAAGATCTCTGTTAAGCATGGAAAGCAAATAAAATATTTGTTAGTTGCATGCAGTGCTAAAAGCGTCATAGCGACGAGTTTTAGTACTGATTTTATGGAAGTATCTTCCGCATGTTCTGAAACGTCAATACCAGAATTGGTTGCATTTGGGCTGCTAAATACTAGTATATCTCTAGAGAGTATTGAATAGGGGTAGTTTAATTACGATCACCCAGTATTTACAGAGCCTCTATAATGTCGAGCGAGAGAGAGAGAGAATTTTACCACTTACCCGTTTGAGCACCTAGTAAATTAAAGAACAAATAAACATAAAAAATTGTATTATATTTAAAAAGATAAACATTTCATAAAAATAAAGATATTTTTCTTAACACAAAATGCAACAAAGTCTCTCATAAATACGTGGTCTAGCTCTATTTGCCTCTTGTAATAGGACTTAAATATTTATAAGTATAATATAAATATTGCATTATATTTTGTACAGTACATTTATCTATTTGTCTGTTCTCAAAATATTTCAAAAACTAATAAGCTAGAAGGAGACTAATTTAAGTGAGCCGGTGATTGTTTATTTGCAAAATTCTCTTCATTAGAAACCTGGAAGTAGTTTTTTTTCTATAAAGGAAGTCAGAAAATGAAGGACACTTGTCTAAACAACATAAACCGCTTTTTCTTAACTAGGGCATTATCTTTGTCAGATGTTCAAGACATGCTTCTCTTAAAAAAAATCGATAAACATAGTTAAAATAGAACTATAACTGTTATGAATGGCGACTGTTTCCACTACTTTTTTCAAAAAACTAAAAAATAAATTATAGCTTTTACAATTTTACACTTCTTATTTTATCAAAAGAATTTTGACATTTAAAATGACGTACGCTTAAAAGTTTTTCTATCTTTAAGTAATATTGATCTATTCGTTCTTATATCAATTAAAATAGTTGACAAGATGGTGAACAATTTTTCCACTTCACAGTTTTTGCTTAGCTCATTATTAATAAGACTGTCATAAAACTTTGAAATTTTTTATGCATATTTCTTTACACTAAACAAGTATTGCCTACTTTAAAAAATTAATAAAAAATGTAATTACTATAATTAAAAATTATTTTATTATTCTGTACATAAAGAAGCAACTTTTTTAAAATAAATTATGAATTTAATTATGTTACAAAGTCACGTTTCTACAATAGTACTGAATATTTTTTTTAATTTTGTAATAATAAAAAAATTTCTCTGTATGTTTGTCTGGATTTATTTTTATAAAAATATTAGCAATAGAGTTGAAGTTTTATAAGTTAGTTATTTTACGAATACATTTGTTTGTTCTCGAAAATTTTCAAAATGTAAAAGAATTGCAAAAATACAAGTTTCTTATTCGTTTTTGTATTCATTTATCTTCAGAAATTCTGAAAAATGAAAGTTCTGGAAAGAGAAATTTTATATTCATTTTGAAAATAGAAAGCCACATGAACATATAAAGTAAATGCAAAATTTTTAGCCAATCTCATTCAGTTTTTAAGATATTTTGAGGATAGACAAACAGATAAACATAAAATTCAAAAATCTCAAAAACTAAGAGCAGAAGAGTTAAAGTTTCATATTTATTTTGAATTTTTATCTATTTATCTATCCTCAAAATATTTACTGTAGATTAAATGAGACGAAGAAGTATAAATTTTTCACGCACTTTTATGCGTTCATCTGTTAATCTGTCCGTATGATTTATCGGAAATCCCAGCGTAATTTTCTTTAAAAAATCTTTCAATCGATTGAAACATAAATTTATTTTTAGACTTATTGTAATAATGTAATGTTCTCAAATAAAAAAAATATTATAGAATGTTTTTCTTAATCTCACTTAATAACATTTTTATCGAATTGAATTTATAGAAAAAACAAAAAGAGAAGATCCGCTTTACGACTACTCACTTAAGTCCCCGCTTTTACGACTTATATAAATTTCTGTTTTTATTATGAAATGACGTATTTAATAGTGGTATTTTTGTTGGCTATTTCTTTATTTTATTATGTAGTTAAAAACTGAAATTTATGACAATCAGCTTACGGGAATGCAAAACTCACTTTACGACGGTTCTCAGAAACCAATTAAGTTTTAACAACAAAGTTTAATGCATTTGTTTTCTTTATTTATAGATATTAAAAATGTATAATATATGGATTTTAATAAGTTTACATTTATAACTGGATAAAAAAATCTTGAAAAATATATCTTCTTTCTTTATAGAATATACTTCAAACCATATATAAGGTATTTAATACATGTACATATTTAAATTTACTGTATATTTTCGAAAAACATCTAAAAAGGAAATTACAGATGCAGGATATAAAATTGATTTATACCATATTCTTATATTACTTTAGCATAGAAATACTATTTTTATAGTATTATTATTTTATTCTTATATTTATAAAACAACATTTTCTAAAGAAAATGGTGTTATTACTATTATTATAAGATGTATTAAGTAATTTCCAATGAACTATTAGGTTTAAATTTAAATNTTTTGTATATTTATTTCGGAAAATTAAATATTACAATCAGCAAATCAACTTTTTTCATAAATAATAAATAATTATTGAAGTATTTTTACAGAGTTTTTAAATAATTTTTATTTTAAATATAAAAATAGACTTACAAATATTTACTTTATTTATTTATTTATTTAAATCAAATCTTTGTTGGAATAGACGTCTCTTTACAAGCAAACACAATTATATATTTTACAGTTTTTCTTTTTCATATACTATAGATATTATATTGCAAAGGAATATTTTTCCTTTGTGCTTATTCATTAATTGTCTCTATTATGCACATTTATTATGTCTAACACTCGATACGTTTTTTTCTTTGACCCATTCTTTGGAGGCGCAGTGGAAGCTCTACTGTAAGGTAAAATTTTATTAGGAAGCTCGTAATTTTTATATGTAGCCCTGGTGATGTTCGAATTGTCCGAAAGTTATTTTGCACTATATTGGGTTACTTACTACTCGATATAGTG
Source organism: Centruroides sculpturatus (assembly GCF_000671375.1). Classification (NCBI taxonomy): domain Eukaryota; kingdom Metazoa; phylum Arthropoda; class Arachnida; order Scorpiones; family Buthidae; genus Centruroides; species Centruroides sculpturatus. Next base: position 342,336 of record NW_019384848.1, read on the forward strand.
AACTTTCGAACAGTTATAATTATAATGCAATCTTGATACATTGACTACCAATATAACGAAATTTCGATGTAGTGAATAACTTTGTTGATCCTTGCTATATAAATACTGTATTTTTTAGTAATTATGTACTTTGATACTATAAAAATTTTTATATTTTAAAGAATTTTAAATAGTCCTCGTTATTTTGTATTAATTTATAAATATTTATGGTATAATTTCGAAACATTTTTGACAATATAAATACCAAAAAAATTTAACAGCGATGAAAGTGTAGTAATCCTTCATCTCTCCTATTCAGAGTATTAGAAAAAATCTAATCCTAGATAACATAAACATGTTCTATATTTCCCAGATGACAAGATGTGGAAAATCTTTATGACTCGACCAGAAATTAAATTAAAAATTAATTAAAAGCTGCAGAGTATGGGATATTGCTTAATAATTAATACATCACATATAAAGAATTCGCAAAACAAAAATGTACATAAATTTCTTCCTGGTTTTCCTCACTAAAAAAAAAAAATTTATGAGTATTTTTACAGTGAATATAATTAGTTCTTTGATTTTGATACATTGACCCTCCCCGATATAGTGAACTCTCAAAGGACTGAGCTAAATAAATTACTGTATCAAGAGTTCACTGTGTATAATAAATAAAGAATAGCAGGAACCAACAAAATTGTTCATTGTATTTGGCATTGCAATCGGCTCTTGATATAGTGAACACCCGGTATAGAAAACAATTTTGGTGCTGTTAGATATCTTTTACTTATATAGTGAATGATTTAACTCAATTTTTTGGCAGTTGATTATACCGAGGGTCAATATAAATTTTTTTTTATCAAAGATGCCAATTTAAATTTAATTAATTTTTAATTATTTTTTTATTGTATAAAGTTTATATTATTCTTTTACAATAATACAGTTTTATTGAAGCATTAACTTGATACTAAATTAAAATTTTCTCTTAGTAATGCAGGAAATTAACTGTCAATAATTCTTCTATAAACAAAATTTCACGTACTCAATTCATTTCATGTTTACACGAAGTTACAATTGGTGTATATACATATAAGAATTTTAATAATAACTCCTAGCAACACATATAACTTCAAGAAACTTTTATTACATTTAATCAATAAAGATTTGAAAATTCCAAAACATCTGCATTATTAATAGGATGAGCAACAAGTAGATTAATTCTTAACTCCATCCAGGACCACTGATTACTGCCGTGAAATGCGAGAAAAATCGATTAGTCAACTTTAATCAATTTGAAGTGAGACAACATTCACTTCAATGTCTACTTGGAAATTTCCAAAGTTCCTTTGATGTTGCTGTAACTTTTTCTTCATTTTATTTATTAAATTTAAATATTAACTGATGTTAAAAGCATTTTCAATATCAGTTATCACTTACTCTTTTAAATTTAATAAAGCATAATGTAATTATACACATAAAATTTGTAATAATAATTTTTTTTTTATTTGTGGTTTTAAGCCCCTCAGAGAGCACAAAGAGAAATAATAATAATTATTATCTTTTATAATTAATTAATTTCCCTTTATTACAAATTTCTTATAATCTTTTTGTAATTTTTAAATATGAATTTCAGAGAAATTATATCGGTTTGAAATCACTCACGTGATTGAGAATCGAATGATTATAAATGCTTACAAATTACATGAAGTTCCTTTGTTGTAAATATAACTTATGTAATTAAATCTCAACCTCATAACTTAATTGAGTTTAAAAATCTTTACAAATTCATACAAATTAAATAATGCAATAAAAATTATAAGAAATTTATTCTCATGACAAATTCTACTGAACATTGATATTTGGACACGGGTTCGTGTCTCACCTGGCACGTGGAGTTTCCCGAGTTTTCTTCACGTGTCCAGCATCTGAATAGGGCCAATTTCTAACTGAAAGTCTTTCCGGATGTCACCCCCTCCCTTGGTAGATCGCCCACGAGTTGCGTTGCCTTATCTCATTCATGACAAATCATAACGATAATTTTATAAATGAAAGCCACAAATAAAATTTGAAAAAATTCACGAAGTTCTTGAATAATTTTCATAACAAAACCTTGATTTTGAATGCACAAAATTCAATTTTTAATCGCATTTCTCATTTACAATAATCTAATTAATATAAATCAGTGATTCTGATCCAAAATGACAATTANTTATTTCAATTTTATTAAAAGCTCGAAAGATTTTTTTATCATAAATTCTCATTTGTTCCACTATTTTTCTGGATGATAAATCAAAGTTTATTCATTGAAGAGGCCACGAGTTGCGTTGCCTTATCTCATTCATGACAAATCATAACGATAATTTCATAAATGAAAGCCATAAATAAAATTTGAAAAAATTCACGAAGTTCTTGAATAATTTTCATAACAAAACCTTGGTTTTGAATGCACAAAATTCAATTTTTAATCGCATTTCTCATTTACAATAATCTAATTAATATAAATCGGTGATTCTGATCCAAAATGACAATTAAATTGTTAGAAATTAACGAATTTTTAAGCATTTACACATATTCTAAGATAATGCATTTAACAATAGATCCCTTCAATCTTCGTTAATTATTAATAGTGAAAGAATTTCGTATGACTATTCTTAATTTTTATCAAAAGTAAATATTCTGCAAAGGAATTTAATAAAGTCTTAAGATTTAATTTATCCGTTCTTTACACTAAGGAATATTTGTTGAAATTGTAAATATTGAAACTTCTATTCTGATATTTATTCAACTTTAATTGATATATCAATATAAAATGAAATATAAACGTAATTGTAAACAATATATATATTGTTTACAATTACGTAAACTCCTATAAATATAATAAAAATTTTACATTGTAAATTGGAAATTCTTCTATAAATTATTAACATATTAATTACTTAATTTTAATTAGTCTTTTTACAGTAAAATATAATCAAATTCCATTCGTGTACTTTGTAAACTAGTAATTTAATTAATTATAATTATTTTATAGTCATTAAACTTCATTTTATTTAATGATAATTTACAGAATATATAAAAATTGTTAAAATGGTTATTTTTTTAAGGGAAGATACCTTAAAAATACTTTTTCCAGATTTACTAGACAAGAAAAAATTGAACCCTTTTTTTTTTCTTTTAGTTGAAGTTATCTTGACAACTCTTACCCTGAAGGCATCAATGGACACAATCCAATAAAACCCTTAAAAAAATTCTTAAAATCAACAAAATAAAAATAATCGAGATTGAAAGTTTAAAGTTTCTTACATTCAAAAGGGAAGTTTGATATAAAATACCTTTATCTACCTTAAGGTATTTTATGTTCTATATCTCACATAATAAAATACTCTATAATAGTTAAAGTAAAGTATTTTATATCTAATATACTGTATAATCTCCATCTTCAAGAGGTTTTCAGCAATTTTGCTTGATAATTTAATTAAAATGTGTTATAGAAAAAGCTTAAATCCGTTTGTCTGTCCAGAGAAATAATAAATCTTTATTTTAAAAGTATGAATTTAATTTGCTAAGTTTTTATTTTGATTAGAATTATTGGAAATTTTATTTTTTTATAATACAGTAGAGTGTCGTTTATCCGAAAGTCGGTTATCCGAAAGCATTCCAGTCGGCAAATTTAAATTTTCGCTAGTGCTGTGGCGCTGCAATCTTTGGCTATATCTTGGGCTACTCCAATATTTTTTTTGTTGGTGTCTGTGTTTTAGCTGGCAGCACTGGCACTTTAGTGTGGTGTTTTTTTGAGCACTGTGTGTGGTGCTGAATCGAACGTTTTTGATACTAGATCAACTTCTAAAGTATATTTTTTTGTTTTTATATTTTTCAATATATTTATTTTGTTTGTACAAAATAAAAAATAATTTTTAACGATACAATAGTCACGATTATTATTTTAAAAAGTTTACGTTAGGCTTAGCATCGACGAAAATTCAACGCAAAGCGACACGCAACGGAGAAAAATTTCAACATGAGTTATCCGAACAACCTCAGTCCCCAATTGATTCGGATAAACGACGCTCTACTGTATAATTATTTATAAAATATGGAATTAATGTTAAAATCAGAATTTGAAAAGTTGGTAGAAGTTTAGTCTGCATATTACTAATTTCTATTAAATAAAAATTAATAATATGAAGACATAGATAGGGGTCAGCAAGACCTTTTAATTCGGATCCTCAGACACAATAGTCCCCAAAATTTAATCTTTTGTGAAGGGTAAGATGACCTCATCTTACCCTTTCAACCTCTGCTAATATGTATTATATAAGTAAGAAAAATGATAGAAATTTTGGTTTCTCATTTTCCGGTCCTTTGCTTGTCCCGGGATTCCGGGAAAAAAGTGAACTTTTTCCTGGAAGATATAAAATAAATCTTAAAATCGAATGATATAATTATTTTTCATTTTTAAGTAACTTAATACGTCCTACAACCTCCAAAATAATAATATTAATAGTGCTGTGTAAAATATGTATTCTGAATTAATAAATACAAATGTATTCTGACAGTTTATGGGTTAATAATTATACTTTCTATTTGCAAATTGATGTGGGTCTTTAATGCATTTAAGAGAAGACGGATGTTATGTGTTTTTTCACCTGTAGCCTGAAAGATTTTTAGTTCGTTTACGAGATGCGTTACAGTACTACTTTTGCCGTATAGTATTCTTGATTTGTCTACCTCTGTTGCTGTAATAACGGCATCAAGCTTGTGTAGCCCGATAATACGGCATTAAAGCCGATAATAAGCTTTAATAATCAAGTTTATAAAGAAAAACTTCACACTTGTATACTTCGTTCTCGTTTGTATACTTGTTAAATTTGCACAACCTAGCATAATGCAGTTATTGAAGCTCCTGGACATGGTTAAAAATTAAGCCAGTATCGGCGCAATTATTCGAGATATTACAAGTTCCGACAAGTAAAGAATTTTTAAGATCCTGATACAAATAGGCTACATATTGATTATTGACAATCTGTGATATACCATAATAAGCAAAAATTTTAAAAAACTAATAAGCGGGCTTAATATTAATAAATACAAATGTATTCTGACAGTTTATGGGTTAATAATTATACTTTCTATTTGCAAAATTTCCTCAACTTTAACACAAAATAAGAAAAAAGTAAATTTTTAAGAAATTTGCGGGATTTTCCTGGATATTTCCCAGGTTTAAAAAAGCCGGGATTCCGTTGGAGAGACCCTAATAGAAATTCTAAGAATAAATTCAAATTATTCATGTGGATAAGGTATGCTGGTGGATAAAGGGTTACAGAGAAAAGATCAAATTATTTACTTAAGAAGTCTTCGAAGCGTTACAAATACCTTCATTTTTCTTCTGATAATTGAATTATTAGATGTAATTAAAGAAATGATACTTTATTGAAGTGTGTAAAATAGCTTTTTATTAATGTTAAAATCTGTAAAATACCAATTTTAATCATTATAATAAATTTTTCAAGTGGAATTTATTTCAATTTTATTAAAAGCTCGAAAGATTTTTTTATCATAAATTCTCATTTGTTCCACTATTTTTCTGGATGATAAATCAAAGTTTATTCATTGAAGAGGTGTATAAATCTGTTCTTTGTAATATTTCAATTTAATTTTATTTTAATATTTATTACTTTAAATAAAATATTTATTTTATCTAATATTTTCACGTAAAATCGAGTGAAAACAATTGCAGTCAATAAAAAATAATAGGCCTTTATAGAGGGAATCTGCTGCATTTTAGGTTCTACACTTAGAGAGGCCTTAAAATTTACTTTTTATATAAAAAATCTTCATAGAATGGTATAAATTAAACTTTATTTTGATAAAAAGCTGGTTTTTATTTATTTTCTTACTTTATACATATATTTTTATGATATTTGGAGTTACCCCCTTGCGAAGAGCATTAAAATGTACAAAATAAAACAGAGTAGAAAGTGAGATGAGGTTCTGACTATTCAAAATTTGAGTGACCAAGGCCCTATTTTATCTCTATCAATTCTTGAAGCCTTAATAAATAATATAAAAGTTTTATTATAACAAAACCTCATAACATTCAGGAAAATTGTTCAACTCATTGCTGGATTTTCTTATTTTTACTGTTTTTTAATACAACTCTAATATTTTACAATGAATGTATATAATTTGATATTTTGTTCTACAATTATCAGTAAAATGTTTTTTAATTTGTTGTTTGTTTGTAGCAGTATATTTAGTTTGGGGATAATTTTTTAATTCCATCAAATAAAAATTATTATTATTATATATATATACTTTCAGTTTTAATTAAGTAAAACTTTTTATATTTTAAAACTGTGANTAAACAATAACCAGAAAACCCAAGATACTCAAAAGTCAGTTAACTAAGATACATTCTAAAATTATTTTAAAGTAATCTTACGACTTATCTCGGTTAACTGACTTGTGGACTATCTTATATTAAATGAATATCTTAGCAAATATAAATAACATTTATCTTTTGTTAATTAATAAACTCAGAAATAAATAATGACAAATATAAAATGCGATTGATATATTTAATTTTCAATAAAAATTGGACATGTTTAATATTAATTTATACTATTATCAGCTATAGAATAATAACATTTTAGTAATGTTTGATAGGAAAATATATAAAATCATGTGTGATATTAATGATGAAGTTAGTAAATATGTTCACCAACTTCATGACACGACTTCAGCATATTAGAATGCACATGATGCACATGATGAGCAGCTCTACTCCACAATCTCTAGTGCATCATCATTTCCAAGTTCGTTCAGTCTCTTATCTTCTTGTTCCATTCTCTTCTCGGTAATAATGAAAAAGTTAGTGTCCTTTGAACCCTCTACTCAGAAGCATCTCGCTATCATGGGTAGCTCTTCTTCATCTCTATCTAGCGCAGCAACCTTTACAAATTCATCCAATCTCTTATGTTCTCATCTCATCTCTGATTAGCTTCTTCTCTTCTACAATCTTAACTATTTCATTAAAGATAAAGGACATGTAGAATCTTTAAATTGAAATACTGACATGTTCTAGAACAAGTAAAATAAAATATTTAGCAGTTTAAATGAAAAGTAATGATGCCAGGTTTTGATAGTTATTGGACTTTCTAGGAAGTAGTTCTTAATATAAAAAGGAACCTATTAGTAAATAATTAACGTTGAGAGAAATGATCATTAAGAATATAATTAAATGTGTAAATAAGATTTACTGGAATTTTATCAAGAAATGTTTTTTAGAAAGTTTAGCCTCTAATCTATTTTCAATATTATTTAAGGGATTAGAGGCTAAATTTTTCACAAAAACACAAAATTTCTGAAAGTTTCCTTTGATAATTTTTATAACTAACAATTATAATAAAGAGACTTTTAGTAACTAAGTCTAGAGATTGTGTACAACACATAACAGAGTTATGTGTTGTACACATAGTTACATAGGTGGCTCATAAGTCAATTAAGCATGTAACTATGTGTACAACACATGTACACATAGTATGTAACTATGTAACTATGTGTACAACACATAACAGAGTTATGTGTTGTACACATAGTTACATAGGTGGCTCATAAGTCAATTAAGCATGTAACTATGTGTACAACACATGTACACATAGTATGTAACTATGTAACTATGTGTACAACACATAACAGAGTTATGTGTTGTACACATAGTTACATAGGTGGCTCATAAGTCAATTAAGCATGTAACTATGTGTACAACACATGTACACATAGTATGTAACTATGTAACTATGTGTACAACACATAACAGAGTTATGTGTTGTACACATAGTTACATAGGTGGCTCATAAGTCAATTAAGCACTAAAGATTAAATTGCTATTGCATTTTATAATCAGCTGTACCAAAGTTGGTTAATTCTGTTTCAGTTTTATGATGACTTTCGGACGTCACCCTATATGATATTCGTAGGCAAAAATTTCTATGTAAAGTTTCGAAAATGTTTGTGCTTAACGATACAATGTCTACTCTGTAAAGTGAAAAATAGCGAAAAATAGAAAAGAGAATATTTTCTTGAGAATAAAGAAACTGTAAAATTCTTCAGAATTATCGTTTATGTCAGAATATTTTACTTTCCTAGTAAAATATAATAAAAGTTTGGTATCACAGAACTGAGTTTTTGAATTTTTATGGATGATGTTACGCTTTGAAAAAGAATATTTGTTTTAAAAATTCGATCAAATGTCTTTACGTCGATAAAAAGATGTTTATATATAAAATTATTAATATTATTTTTAAATTTAGTGAAATTTATAGTTAATTTATTAAAGAGAAATGAACTTCGAATAATATTTAGAGCGTGAAAGTGGGATAGGATCATTCGTAAATTTGAGCTCTAACTCTCTCTGAAAGTCATAAATACGTGAGTAAAATTAGATTTTTCATTAAAATATAATCAAACCTTTAATAACGGCCACCTATAAAAGGCAGCCATTTCTTAGGAACTTTTTGAACAAAAATGAATACAAAATAACCTCCAAACAACGGCCATTTTTTAATATTTTGGTCAGTGACCGTCGTTTAGACGTTTGACTATAACTAGATCATATCAAAATGCTATCAAGTTTCTGGTAGACTAATTTTAAAATCTAGAAGCAACAATTCTTTTTCTCTGTTACAAAAAAAGGATAACAGATTACATGATCCATAGTTACATGATCTGTTACTCTTCCCATGGAGATAAAAGTAAAGAAGGATAACAGCATCATGGTTACTAAGATCATTTTTAAGCGAATGTAAATGTTAAGCTATATAAATTCACAAAGCATTCTTAAACTTTTGAAATTCTTCAACATAATTCTAGAGAATATTTATCTATTTGGTTTCTAAAACTAAGTATTTATGCATGCTGTTCTGGCTCTTCTATGTCTAATCGTATGAGTCGTCGAGAGGAGGAGCTGAGGAATTTTCCCGGACACAGAGAAACTAGGGAGTCCATACTAGTTATTACCCCTATAAATTAATGGTATTCTTATTAACAATGATTTTAATATAGTAAAAAAAAACTGCTTTTATTAGTCATGTTTTTCGAGAGTGTGAGATAGGAGTGACCTTACCCCTACCATATACAGTGCATTTACACACACGCACACAGAATTAAACTCTACATTTGGTTCAGTTTATCGGATTTCGGGATGGAGTAGATAATGGAACCACCCCGTAAAACATCATTAAAATGCATTTTCATGTGACTTAAATATGTTCTATCTCAAAGTTCCAGCCTTCTATCTTAATTAGAAATGGCATTTGAGTTGCAAAATTTGAGGAGCAAGTTAAATAAAAGTGTTGAAAAATAAAATCATTGAGAGTGCTTTTTATTAATAAGGAAACATTCTATGCATTTCATTTGTTTGAAAAAAGGGGGAAAAGGGGTTCTCTAAGGGGCAAAGGAGCCCACTCTATCCTCGGGCCCCCATACCAGCGCTCCACAGCTTAGATTTTATATATAGCTTGCTTACTAATGTGTAATCCTATAACTTTCCTATAAATTGAAGAATATAAGCAGAAATTAATTCATTTATTTTAACTAGAACGTTGTCAAAGCAACAAAAATTATTTGATATTTATTAATAATAAAGATTATTTTTAGAAATTTATGATGATTATAATTAATTTATCTCTAAATAACTTTATTAATAACAAAAAGTTATTAAAGATTATTTAATTTATTTTATATTTGTTAATAAATTTAAGTTCAAAGCACTTATTACAAACCTTCTAATGTAATTATAAACCTAGTTAATAAACGTTGATAATACATTAATTATTTAAAAAATCAAAAATATATAGGAAATAATTTTACTTTCTTATAAAATATATATTATTTTTCAACTGGTAGTTCGTGATCGCTTGATCTGTATAGTAATACAGGCTTTTAATATAATAAAAGTGAAAAGAGTGAGAAATGCTATTATATGACGAACAAAACAGTTAATTAAATTTTCCTAATAATTAAACTAATAATAAATAAACTAAGTATTAAAGTTCAGAAATAAATTCATTTTAATTATTAAAATTAATCCCAGGAAAATATTTAATAGCTTTTATCATTCTGAAAGAAATTTTAAATATTTATAGCTTAATTATACAATAACTTATAAGTAATGAAAATATTTAGGCCGAATTAAAATAATTTTAATGACTACTTTATATTAAAAATAATGTAATGGATTAATATAAATTAATAAAATCTAAATTTTTAAATATTAAATTAAGTAAATATTTTAATTTATTCTTTTTTATTATAAAATAGCATTTCTCTACCTTTTTAATTTGAATACATTAAAATATTATACTCAGGAGATCGCGAATTATTGGTTGGAAAACGATATTATTTTGTAATATTTCGCTATTTCTTGAATAAAACTTCCTTTTAATTATAAAAATAATTATTTTGAAAATAATTTTTATGTTAATAAAGTGATTTAAATTTAATAAAAATATCTGTAATATTTATTTTTCAACCTCTATTGTAATTGTATTGAAATCAAGTGATGTTGGATGTATTGGGAGATCGCGAACTACAGGTTGGAAATATATCGATTTATACTATTTATAAAAAGTATTTTTTACATCCCATTTTATTCTGTTTTAAAAGAATACAAATTTAAATTAAACCTAATAAATATAAAATTAATAAATTTAAAGTTTTTTTCATAAAGAGTAAAATTCTGTTACAGAAAATCATCCTCAGCATCATCAGACTTGAAGAAGGATACAAAATTCTTAGTGATAGATGAATTTGGATCGATTCTGACTGATGATGTTGATGAATACTTTTTGTTTGAATATGATTCGTGAATGGTTTCTGATGATAGTTTCTTGATAATTTAGGATTGTTTTAATTACAGTTAATTTATGATAATTTCAAATCATGATGATGATGAATCTTCAAAATACAAATTAGAAATTATTTAAATATTCTTCCTAAAAGTTAATAATAAAAATTAATTCTACCTTTGAATAAATGTATATTTCTTTAATTAAATCAAAACAGGAACATTATCGTTAAGTTTTAATTATATCAAAACATTTTTAATTATAAAATTAAAAAGCGTTAAATGGAATCACATAATAACTTCATTTAGATGTTTAATAATTAAAGAATAAATACCGAAGGGTATTTACTCCAGGGATAATTAATGAACGTATCATTTTTATGATTCTCTTGACTTTGTTTCATGTTAAAGATGGCAAAAATGAAAAGAATTAACCTTTAGAAATTGAGAAATAGAAAGAATTAAAATAATGCAAACTTGACTATCCTAAAGGCATAGCTTTAATATGTATAATACTAACAAAATAAAATAGAATATTTCATTTGACCTAGATTAAAAGTCATTAAAAACAGAGAGCGAAGTTTATCTGCTTGTTCTTTTAATGATAAATCTTTCTTTTCTACTTAAATCTTTTTTTTCTAATGACAAGTCTTTTTTTAAACAGGTATTTGCTCGGAAAATAAAATTTAAGACTGTCAGTATAATTTAAGATAAAAAATTATATTTTTTAATATTTAAAAAACCTATTAGCAAAGTTTAAACGTATCAAATTTAGAGTTAAAAGTATGGTGATAAATGTGGAACGTTGAGTAATTATTCCGGAATTTTTTATAATGTTCAACTAAAAACTTTATCTATAAGATAATGACTTGTTTCTTATGTGTAGTGATATCTTTTCATTGGAAGTATTTAAGTGAGGGCTAATTACGTGGAACATAACCCAAACTACGAAGTCGAACATATGTTTTTGATGTTTTTCTTATTGATAATATGAATAATTTGTTTCCCCCCGTAGTTGCATGAATATGGAATAAAAACTCTTCCTCAATCAATAAATCCATTTAATAGTTTAAAATTATTATTTTTCTTTTTTCTTCCTAAAAAAAAACATTCTAACTCTCCATAGAATAATTAAACTCGACGCCAAAAATATCACATTATATGGCAATTACTAAAATGTGATGCTAATGTATTTAATATTTTTAAAAAATTCTATTTTTCTTTTAAAATATTTTAATATGCCTTCATAAAATCAGAATTTATACTAAATTTAATATTATACCTTATATTAAATTTTTAATTAATTTTTTCTTAATTTAAAATTACTGGAAGCGCTATATTTATATTCGTTTTCAAAGACTTCCCATATGATTTTGGAATAATTTTCATTAATTAATTTAATTATCCAGCTCGTCTTCTTTCTGATAAACATGTTGAACGTCCCTCTAGATAATTCACTTTATATTCATACTTAAGTTCTTTTAATTAGCTTGTTCCTTTATGATGTATTCTCTGCAAATCAATTAAGTAGTGAGGGATAGCTACTTTTACAGGGGTTAATGTAATTTTTGTCTTTCTGAAAATAGCGCTTTTAATCACTTTTATACGCCATTTTTAAACAAAATATTGCGTTATATTTATTCCAAAAATAAAATTTATAGTTATTAAATTATGAAACATCTAATTTAAGAATTTTCAAATCAGAATTTATTGAAAATTATACATTTTTAGGATAAATTTTAACACAATTTTTTTAATGATAGGTTATTAATGATTTTCTTTGATTTTTAAATATATAAAAAATCATAAAAAATTATTTTTTTAAATTCTTAAAATTTAACTTTCTTAGCTCTTTATTGATATGAATTTATCGACCGTATAGGACACAGAGAAATATAAAAAAAAGTTACAATAAATATTGACCAAGATTATACTATTGGGCCACAGGTGGTAAAATGAAAGTTTCGACATCTCACAATTCTATATTTATGCAATTGAATGATTTCCTTCTTTGCTTCTTATTTGTGTATTGATCTGTATGAAATTTGTATCAAAGAAATCCTTTAGTATCTCTGAAAACAAATTTTGAAACTGTTTATTTATTTATTTTTTTAAATGTATGTTATTTCCACTTGTAATTAGAAAACTTTAATTTTTTGCATATTTCAATTAATTTTAAAATATTTAAAAAATTAATAAAAATATCTCTAAAATTATAAATGATTTTTATCATCATCACATCTGTAATTAAATTCTTAAGTATGTTATAGATAGTCAAGTTGGGGTTAAAATATATATAATACAGGACACAAAAGTCAATTAATCATTACTGAATTACCCAAATGTTTTATTACTAATAATCCTTAAAAATTACTTTAAATGATATCCTGTTTCCTCAGTACACAAATTATAATGTGTATCATAGTTCATTTTTTCAAAATACGGTTACACCCTGTGTCAGAGTCTACATGCTTAATTTTTAATAGCTTATTACGTTCTCTCAGTGATTAGTAGTGACTTTTCTTGGAAAGACCTGTAATCCTCTGTCGATATTGTCCCTCCCATCCGAGTCAAGAAGGTAAGTTGTGAGCCAGTAGGGTACAGGAGGGAACACTGAGATGGGAAACAGATGTGGGAAATATTGGCTATTAGAGTTTAAGAGAGAAGAGGAGAAAAGAAGAGAGACACTTGATGCTAAGACCTAAGAAAGAGCAGATCCTAAAGATGTACTTGTGGGCAGTTTGGATATTAAAATGAATGTCCTCAGACTGCAATCTAACATAGTCGAAACTATTATGTTTATATTTGTGTAGTTTCCGTTTTATTTTATGTATGTATAGTGAATAAATATATTTTGAAAATCTATAGAGGTGAACTGAATCTAAGCGAATTAAAGTATCACGGACATATATAATTATTCATTCAATAAACATTACTCCATTTGGCATATGCACACAACGAAACGAAGACGAAAAAGAACTCATAAAACTCCACTCCTTGTATATTGAATAAAAATACAAGTAGTGCAACAAGAGAAAAAATATAAAGAAAGAAAGATTCTTGATATATATAAGTTTGTAGAAATAATGGAAGATAATAGCAAGATAAGTTGAGATATCAGAGATTAAAGTAGAGACGTTAAGTGCTTGAAAGAAAAGTTTTAAAAATTCGATGATAAATTTTTTACTTTTATTCTTTTTTTTAAATATAATAATAAATATTTTTTAATCTTTTGTTTGAAATTGAAATATTTGGACAATTTTATTGAAATATTCAATACGATTAAACACTGTTATTTATTCTAATTTAAGAATTTCTTATTTCTGATCAAACTGTCAATAAAAATAATAAATTATTTGAATTTAATTAATTTATTTTTGAGTTAAGCAATATGTAAATTTCAAAACTTAAAGGAATTATTTACAATTTTTTTCAAATTTTAATTGGTATGAACTAGTAGCTTGTTTGGAAAATTACTATGATTAATGTCAAATTTGATAAATTTTATCCAGTAATTGTATACGTTCTATTCTTGTTAATCTTAATAAATAAATTTATTAATAAAAATTACCAAATATTAAGTGAAATAAATTTAAAATTATTTGCAAAAATGTCGTTATAAATAAATGATTATATATATAATTTAAATGTCATTTTTAATTATTTTAAGTTAGATTATTACTCGTACACATACAAAATGCAGTATCAAAACCAGATTTAGAGTTGTTAGCTTATGAGCAGGCCTTTTCACAATAGGGTGAACATAATTATTTATCCTCCAAAACATTATTTAATTACTTTTCTTGTATATTATGAAAAGCCTTTATTTTTGTCGCATTTTAAGTTAATATTTTAAAAAGTTAAAAATTGTATCATACATTTTTAATATACTGGTATCTCTCTCATTATCTGAAAAAATTCTTGTGTATTACTATTTCATGGAAGAGGCTTTCCCCCTTCATCAAATAATAATAAGACGAAACTAAAATTAAACATTACGTTCCTAATAGCGATACTCTTCGTTAAATGGTCAAGAAACGTGGATAATTTAATGAATAATTTGTATTAGACTAAAATTTTTGAAAATGATATGAGGCCCCTACTAACTTGAGGCCCTAAGCTATAGATTGTTTATCTTATTACTAAATTCGATCTCGTATATAATTGTTAATTATATAGCTTAATATATAATCTTGCTTTATATTTTTAGGGAATTTAAAAATGAAGTAAAATTAATTAATTTCTTATGTTGTGAATCGATAAGTTTCAACTTGTTTACATTTTTTGACAAGTTTTAACTTGTTAATTCATAGTACAAGAAATTGATTGTTTTTGTTTTATCTTTTTCGCAATTATGTTACTCATATATAAAGCAAAGTTATTTTACATTTTATTAAAAATTACATGAAATTAATTTAATATTACAGTAAATTAAGCAAAGATATGGTTATAAATGTTTTTTTNACAATTTTTTTCAAATTTTAATTGGTATGAACTAGTAGCTTGTTTGGAAAATTACTATGATTAATGTCAAATTTGATAAATTTTATCCAGTAATTGTATACGTTCTATTCTTGTTAATCTTAATAAATAAATTTATTAATAAAAATTACCAAATATTAAGTGAAATAAATTTAAAATTATTTGCAAAAATGTCGTTATAAATAAATGATTATATATATAATTTAAATGTCATTTTTAATTATTTTAAGTTAGATTATTACTCGTACACATACAAAATGCAGTATCAAAACCAGATTTAGAGTTGTTAGCTTATGAGCAGGCCTTTTCACAATAGGGTGAACATAATTATTTATCCTCCAAAACATTATTTAATTACTTTTCTTGTATATTATGAAAAGCCTTTATTTTTGTCGCATTTTAAGTTAATATTTTAAAAAGTTAAAAATTGTATCATACATTTTTAATATACTGGTATCTCTCTCATTATCTGAAAAAATTCTTGTGTATTACTATTTCATGGAAGAGGCTTTCCCCCTTCATCAAATAATAATAAGACGAAACTAAAATTAAACATTACGTTCCTAATAGCGATACTCTTCGTTAAATGGTCAAGAAACGTGGATAATTTAATGAATAATTTGTATTAGACTAAAATTTTTGAAAATGATATGAGGCCCCTACTAACTTGAGGCCCTAAGCTATAGATTGTTTATCTTATTACTAAATTCGATCTCGTATATAATTGTTAATTATATAGCTTAATATATAATCTTGCTTTATATTTTTAGGGAATTTAAAAATGAAGTAAAATTAATTAATTTCTTATGTTGTGAATCGATAAGTTTCAACTTGTTTACATTTTTTGACAAGTTTTAACTTGTTAATTCATAGTACAAGAAATTGATTGTTTTTGTTTTATCTTTTTCGCAATTATGTTACTCATATATAAAGCAAAGTTATTTTACATTTTATTAAAAATTACATGAAATTAATTTAATATTACAGTAAATTAAGCAAAGATATGGTTATAAATTTTTTTTTTTTTCAGATTGCTTAATTATCATTAAAGCGCTTAAAAATATAATAAAATAAACAAAAATTTAAACAAATTAATTTTTTTATGAGAAATGTTCAGTTAAATCGATGAGAAAATTGTGAAAAATTTGTTTTTATGAATATTTTATGAAAAATTTAAAGAAAAATATACAAAACTTAATTTTAAAATGTTAAAAAATAAATCAATTTATAAAGCTATTAATTTATAGTGTAATGTATTAGTTAAATTTTTAATAAGAAGACAACGTCATTAATTATTTTTATTTTAATTGAAATTTGTATTGAAAATAATTCAATACATAATAATTAAAAAACATTTTAAATCAGTTATATATATATATACAATGTAAATACTTGAAAAATAATGAATATTTTTCAAGTATTTACATTGTTAACATAGTTTTAATAACTAAAAATAATGATTCTTAATTAAAATATTTATTTTTAATATAAAAATGGAATTATTTCATACAAAAAATAAAATATTTTTACATTTGTCATTTGTCTTTTTGAATTCAAATAATGAAATATTGCCACAAAAATGTATAAATGATGCTCTTGGCAAAAAGTTAATGACTTGAAAGATAACAAATTTTAAAAACTTTATATAAGTTTTAATAAGTTTTTAATGATTATTATTCTTTTTGTTAAAAAAAAACTAACGTTTAAAATATTTAAAATACATTAAATTTTTTTTGTATTCTTTAGTTATCATTAAAACGTTTAAAATTAATAGTACAGGTACAAAGAAAAATTTAGCCAAACTTGTGCTTTTAAGAGAAAACGCTGATTACATTTACATTCATGAGAAAAACACAAATTTCTCATTTTTTGCCTTTATTTTATAACATAATTTTAATTTTAATCCTGAGAAAATAGACAACATTCTGTAGGAAACAAGAAAATTAAGATAAATCAATTTAAAAATTGTTATTTTTTATTCAAAACCTAAAATCGAATTATCAGACTAAAACATCAATAAAGAATAATGTTTAAAATAAAAATAATAAGAAAAGAAACATTTTGTTAAATTGAAGATTATTCGCAAACCGTCAGCTTTTAAGGATTAAACCTGGAAAATGAAAGAAAAGATGAAAGGAAAAAAACGAATAAAAATTTCCAATGATAAAATAATGAAGAAAATAAACGAAGTAAGAAGACTAATTAATAGTATCAACAAGAAGAAAGAACAAGTGGATTAGACACATGTTAAGAAGGGAGAACTTAATGATAGAAGCACTAAAAATAAACTAAAAAAATTTTTTTAATGTCAGTACAAAAATTTATGCAATGAAATTAAAGAATAATTTAAAATTCCTTCTTTTTCTATTAAGACTACTATTACTTATCATTGTTTTATTGGTACAAGATGTCACACGTCATTTTATGTAAAGATTTTGTTATAAAAACTTATTATTCAAGTTTATACGCAGCATAAGCTTAAAAGATTATTTTAAAAAACTAAATAATACTTGCAATAAATTATAGTTTAGTTTTTATAATAAAGAAAAATTATTTTTAAAATATCAGTCGTATTGTTTACAAAAATTAATTCAAACAATTTAATCTTGTTTCTTCTATTGATTCTATAATAACTTATTATTGTTTTTATTGTTATAATATATTTTAGAGACTTTATGATTTTTATATACAGTTACATAACATTTTTACATTAAAAAATTTGTTATAATTTCTGTAATTACGCTAATTATTTTGATAATTAAAGTATTAGCAAATTTTAAAATATAATTTACTTCTTTACTATAAATTTACATAATGTTTTTATATAAAAAACTTATTATAAATGTTCAAGTTATTGTGATATACAGGGTGTCCCACTCGTGGCTGACCGTTTAAAATAGCGAATAACTCTGGAATGCGTAAATATAAAAACAAGCTGTAAAAAGCAGAACACACCTTATTTAACGTCAAACAAATTCACATTACAAAAGGTGTTGAAAGTGTTCTTCCTCAACGTCCACACAATGCAACTTGGCGCTCCATATTCGAATGTTCTCTACAGCATGTCACTGTCGAAAGCAGCAATTTCACACTGGGTGTTCTCTATCATTTGTCCAATAGTCCTGGGTTTGTTTGCATAAACCATGCCTTTCAAGTGTTCCTGTAGAAAGAAATCTGTTAGAGAAATCGGATGATCGCACTGGCCACAAACCTATAGAGATGACCCTATCTCCAAAAAACGATTGGATCTCTTCCACATGATACAAGAAGTACGGCACATCTCCTCGTCCTTTTGAAAATAATCTTTCTGAAGTTCATAATCGGCCAGTTGGTTCACAAGTTGTTGAATATGGACAAATATCAGTTGATATTCAATGTCTTCAAAGAAAATTTGGCGAATGATGCGAGAACGGACTATCTTTGCTCCTTTTTATTGTATGAAATCAATTCTGCATAAAATAAGGAACATTTTGAGCCCTATTTCGTGTTGTTACATGCATGTGTTGCAGAATTATTTGCAATTATAAAGGATCAACCTCATCTTAAGCTTATATTAATTTATTATATTTTAACTTAAATTTATAAATATAAACTTATTAATATTATTTTTTAGTATAGTATAGTGATATTTAATATAATAACACATGTCTAACACCGATAAAACTAAAACTTGCTAATGAAAAACGATTGAATGATAACTACAGCATTATAAGCCAGAAATCTCTCTAACACGGAAATTGAAGACTTGAGAACCAACTACACGACGTAACTTGAGTAAAGCGGAATTTTTTGGCATTACAGCATCTATATTCTAAACCATAATTAATGCTCTAACTCGGTGCCAGATTACCCACTAGGCACGTGAGATACATACCTACGGACCCGGATCTCGGAGGTCCCGAAATAGGAAAAATAATAAAGCAATCTTACCGTTGCAATTGTATATAAGAAATTATAAATAATTCTGTAGCTATAATTAGATATTATTAGTTTACGATGTTAAATTATGTAGAGGGGTTCCGAAAGGTCGCCACTGTTGTAACTTGAAGGGTTTGATTTTTCGGAGACGTTGCTATATTATTTGTTTTCTATGTTATGATTATACTTTCATTGTCTGGAAAGTATCGATGACAATATAACAACAACGTTTCTTTGTTTCTCCCCAACTCTCTTGGCGAATTAATTAATAAAAACAACATTTCCTCGTTAAAACGGAAAGTTCCAACCGGTACCGTTTGAAACAGGTTTTATTGTATAAGTTTAATAAGCTTAATAAATGTTTTACATTAAAAAATATAATATAGATTTATATAAAAGAAGTAAATTACATTTTAAAGCCAAATAAACTGTAATTGATATTAATTAGCTTAAAATATAATACTTACAGTTTAATTCGTTTTTATTTTAAATATTAAAAAAGATTTTTAAAATTTTCTATCATCAAAACTTAAAGTATTACTTTATACAAAAGTATTAACGTCAAGTCAACTTTCATAATCTTAAAAGTAGAAAATCTGATTATTTAATGCATAAAGAATATATTGAAAAAAAAAATCCAATTTGCTCGTTAAACATAGTACAAAAATTTTATTATAATTTTCCTTTTATGCATTAAAAAATTTTTAATAACATGCAAACATAAAATGAATGTAGACATTTTTAAGAACCATTGCTATAAATCATTACTAAATATAAAAAAGAAAAGATATAGTTTTGACATATTTAATCATTACTTTATGCAAAATATTATGAATTTATATATTTTGATTCTTTTTATATTGAATTTATCGATTAATATTTTAAAATAAAAACTTATTTCTTAAAAAATAACAATGGTAAATTATCGCTAAAAGTTAAAAAGGAGCATTTATCGTATTTAACTTTTTAATGTAAGCAAAATAATACAATTACTAAAAATTAAAAAGAAGGCATATTTTGTTTGTATTCAATCCTTTTTGAATTTTATATAAAATAGTATGAATTTATTTAAATATTTTTTACGCTGAATTTATTGATTAATTCCTTAAAATAAAAAAAGGAAATTTCAAGAAAGGTCCACTGTAAAAAATTACTACAAACTTTTAAAAAAGGAAATATTTTGGTCATATTTATTTTAATTTTTTAAAATTATGCATAATATTATAAATTTATATTTTTAAAAATTTCTTTTTATACAAAATGAATTGTTTAATTACTTAAAATATTCCTTAAAAATCACAAATTTAAAAAAAAAATTTTTGCAAACTAGATTTATAAAATTTCATTTTTTTACATTGAATTTATTGATTTATTTCTTAAAATAAAAAGTAATTTTCAGAAATTCGGTTTAGAAATGTATAAAAAAATCATTTAAAAAAAGGATAATTTTAGAAGCAATTTATACTTTTACGTATATTTTAAAATGTTATTTTTAGATATGTAAAATTGAATTATTTAATTTTTTTTTAATTAAGGAAAAATTAGGAAAAAATATTATAAAAATTAGAATAAATTATTTTTAAAGGATTCGTTTAAAAATTATTTAAAAATTAAAACTTAAAGATATAATATTCATAATAGCCTTTTATATAATAGCAAACTTTTAAACCTTATATTAAATATTCTGAAATAAATATATAGACT
>NW_019384848.1:365474-389103 GCF_000671375.1 Centruroides sculpturatus
AAAGCATTCCCCAAGTAGCATTAATAAGATGGAGGAGAAAATAAAAACATGATAGGTACAGTAATATGTTCGCTGTCACTCTCAATTTATTTAAAAGTTATAAAAGCATGCGCTTCGTGAAGATACATAAAAGAATAAAATATTTCTCAAACAATCTGTTTACATACAGTATTTATTTGACAGAAGATATTTGTATTCGTAGATCAATGTTTCCACCCTCGACAGAGTGTTGGTGAAGTGAAACGTAAATAAAGTTCGTAAACTATTGGTTGAATAATTGAGCTGTAAATAAATTTCAATGTCATAATAATAATATATTTACTCTAAATAGATGTGGTTTTCGCTTTTTTTGTCTTACTTTATGTGTATTTTATCAGATATATTACGACAGTGATGAGTTTTGTGTAGTGCACCCATTATAACTCAAGGAGAAGCAATGCAAAATTCATATAAACCGTAGAGTTAAAGTTAAAATATCTACCATTTATTATATTGGTTATATTTAGCATTAACATACCCCATATTTTACAGTTACTTAAGAAAATATTACAGATATTTTGCTTGAGAAAACATAATTCTGATCATCTTATAGGAGATTTCTAGAGTAAATAAAAGTAAATTTATATGAAGCCTCTGTATGTGTTACATGATTCGACTCACGCTAGAAGTTTTATGGATCCTTTTATGTTAGAAACCTCATAAAGGTTTGGTGTAAACGAACCCGTAACTTTATATCCAGTATAACAATATTGATGTTTAGTTTAAACATCTTAATATTGGATTTTAAGAGTAATTTTAGAAATTGCTTCTTAAGTAAAGTAAGTTTTTCGAATTAAAAATAGAATTTATTTATAAATACAGCAGATAAATTAGTTTTTCTCATTTTAAAATTGTTGATAAAGTAAATTTTTAAACTCAAAATAGCAGAAGTTATAACTACAAAAATAAACAAAATTACAGAAATATCAATACTTAACATTATGAAACTGCTTTCTAATATTACAACTAAAATATTTTTATGTTTAAGTTTAGAATATTTAGTTTGTTTAAACATTTTTCTTTATTTATTTAAAGACAATTCAGTTTACATAATTAAATTTAAAATTAATTATGATTAATTTATTTAAATATATTCAAATATTATTCATGTGATAGTCTTTAAGTAGAATTTAATATATTTGTAATTTTAAAATGCAGGGTGGCCAAAAATCAATTAACTGATTTAACTTATTTTTTTAATATCATGGTTAACTAACTTTTGGACCACCCTGTGTTTGATAGCATTTATTACACTTGTTAACTACATAAAATCGTTGTAAAATATTTTAATAATTGATTTTATAGTAATATATTTATTAAATAACTTAGAAAATTAGAAAAATAATTAGAATTACCGTAATTTATTACTTTCATAATAATATTTGTAAAAACATTTCTTTTCACTTATAAAAATATTAATTGCTTATAATTAATTTTATAACTTATTTATGTATTTAATATTTTTTCAAAAGGAAATGAATATTATTATAAAGAAATAATTTTAAAATTTTAAAATTAAAAAAAACAAACATTAAAAGTCATTTAGATATTTAAAAAATACCTTCAATTCTAAGGATTAACATTAATATCTTAAGTGATAATGAAAATATATAAAGCTTAATTAAGAGAGATAAAACTCTTTAAATTTTATAATTTTTAAGAAAATGTATAAACTGCAAGTCTTTTAATTAGTTGATAATTACTTTAAACACCTATATATTAAGTTATCTGTTAAACTTGACATGCTAGTGTCATAAATTGTTTATTGCTTTGATAATCTTCGCACTTTTCCAAGATTAAAATTCACTCTCCTGGTGTAATTATATTCATTTTAAAGTAATTCATTCACCAGTATATGATATTTAGTATATTTAATCTTGTTTATAGTTTAAAAATATTGTTTATATAAAATTTTAATTATTAATTATGTATATAGGTAGTCCAAAAGTCAGTTAACCGTTATAAAAACTAAATCTCTCTCTTATTCAAATATTTTGTAAGTAATATATTATGATTAATTAATCATTACAATTGTTAACTGACTTGTGGACTACCATGCATAGTTAAATACAGTATATATTTTATATGATTAATTATGTTTTATTCGACTATTTTAATAGGTTAATTGAATTATGATATGTAAACTTCAAGTAAGAAAATCGAAACCAAAGTATGAAAGTTAAATACATTTATAAAAAATGCATCATTGTTTATCTAATTACACTTTGGATTCGCCGAATGGCACCATCACCACCCCTTGCAACGTTACTAATATGACATCCGTTAGTGAAGACGATGATCTTCCAGATGATGTTATTTTTTGGGATCATCCCGAAGAAATGCTTATACCATGGCTTGTTAGCAATTATTTTTTTCCTATCGTTATCACCTATATCATTACATTTGTTGTGGGAGTATCCGGTAATGCTGTCGTCATATCAGTCATGGCAGGTGATAGAACATCCAGAAACGTAACGAGCATTTTTCTCGTAAGCTTAGCCGTTGCTGATCTCCTTCTATTAGTTATATGTGCACCTTTGGATGTGGCACATTATTTTGTAGTTCAATGGGATCACGAAGGAGCCATATGTAAATTGGCTGCATATGCCGAAACTGTATCTGCATTTGCATCTGTACTGAATCTTGTTGCTGTGACGTTAGAAAGGTAACAATATATATATTTTTTATTTTAATTATAATTGAAAATTAATCTAACTTAATATTTTTTAAATTTCATTATTTTTAAATTATTATTATGAATTAAAATAGAGTTCTATTATACTTAAATTACTATATACTGTTTAAATAATTTATTTATTTTCTTAAAATAAAAGGTTAATATTTCAAATATTTATTTGCTTTTTATACAGTATACTCGCTTTTACGATCGGATTAACCTTTGTTAATAGAGCCGTCGTAAAGTGAGACGTCTTATTTCCTATAAGCTCAACGTCATAAATTCAGATTACGTTCCAGGAAATGGGGTTTTAACTATATAATATCACATTAAGACGGCTAACAAATATTAAATATGGTAGTAAAATACAGCTTCTCGTATAGTCGTAATAAGAAATTTATACTAGCCATAAAATAGGGAATTGTAAAACCAGCGGTCGCAAAGCAGGGATATTTTCTAAGAAGTT
The DNA here is from genome assembly GCF_000671375.1 of Centruroides sculpturatus. Lineage (NCBI taxonomy): Eukaryota > Metazoa > Arthropoda > Arachnida > Scorpiones > Buthidae > Centruroides > Centruroides sculpturatus. The sequence goes on from NW_019384848.1 coordinate 368,657, forward strand.
CCTTCAAAAATTTATGATACTTTTTAAAATTTTAGACGATCAATTAGCAGAGATTTAACGATTACAGCCTTATAAAACATTAAGAAAGTTTTATAAAAAATTCAAATTTTTCTTCATTTCGAATACAAAATATTTATCATTTTTAAACGAGAATAATATAATATATTTTATATAATTAATTGATATTTAAGTTTTGCTTTGAATTCTTATTATTTATTTTTTAATATATATATCAATATCTCTGTAATACTAACCAGAAAGAAATACTCAAAAATTGTCAGTACAATTTATATTTATTTTAATGTTTTTACAAATAACAAAATTAAACTTTCTCAAATTTTTATTTAAAATGTAGTCTAAATTATAAATTTAAAAATTATTTATAATTTATACTTTTCATTTAGAATCAGGCTCAAGTCATAAATGTATCAAAAGGAACTTTAATTCATATCGCTTTCGTATTTGTTTTTTCCCCCTCCCTTCACAAAAAGCGAAATTTTAAGGCCTTTACGCTTGGCATTTTGAAAAGACTAGCATTTATACTTTGCCCGTTAAGTGCAACCCTGTTAAGCACCGAGGCCCCATTAAGCACGAGGCCCTGTGCTAATACACAGGTCGCACACTGCTGAACTCTGTGTTCGAGGCCCGAGTCGAATGACCTAGCATTCCCTTTCTATCTGGACCTGCATATTTTACATAGATATGTCATTAATTTATATAAGTGTTATAATAATCAACAATGCAACAAATATTTTATAAAGAATATATTTAAATACTTCTCGATATGAACTTAATTAAATAATTTCATAATTATACATAAATATAAACTTATAAAAACTTAAAACGTATATAATTTCTGTCATTTTATAGAAAATGTTTAAAGATTTTTTATAGTTTTATGCCGTTTTAAAAAAAAAACATTTTGACATTCTCTGACATTACATTACAAAATTTCAAAAATACGTCCGTTTCTTTGCTTTAAAAAATGAGTATAAAAAGCAAGAAGCAGACATCTGTCAATGAAAGATATTCCATTTTTTTTATGGAGTAACAGGTAAATATTACTTTTTCGGTAAGAAGAAGTAGACAAACTTTTCTATCACTCACATTGAATAAACGATAACATTCTACTTATTCTGATCAAACTCTGAATCCTTAAATTAGACATCAGTGACCTAGTCAATGTCTACTTTGACTTTGATATTTTCTAGAGTCAAACCACGTATCTTTTTAATCTATGTATTAGTTCCTCTTCGTGTTATATTACTCCGATTTAGGGCAACCGAAAAACCAAAAAAAAAATAAAGAAAGTTTTATTTGGAAAAGGGTACGTGACAAGATTAGACACTCTATCTCTTATTGTATTCACTATATTCTCTTAGTATGTACGGTATCGGGATTAAACTGGTGGTTCAAAAAATCAAACTCTCTAGTCACGGATATTTGTATAAACTTGTTAAACAATTTGCATTCTTAGCAACAGGCACCTATTTAGAAAGCTTACAGTATACATGTGGACACTCCATCTTATTGCTTTGAAAAAATGAAAGGGCAAAAATATTAGCTTTCAGTATTTAAGATTTCCCTGAAAATTCTAGCTAAATGACCATTTTCTTTAAAAATTTTGATAAAATATTTGATTTTATGAATTATTTTATTAATAATTTTTATTTCCTTAACATAAATTATCCATAAATTGGCACTCTTTTATAACTTTGTATGAAAGAAAGGGCATAAATTCTAACTTTTGGTAATAGGGAACCTCTGAAAAATTTTAGATATGATCATTGTCTTTAATATTTTTAAGTTTTGGTCTTAAAAAATGGCTTTTGTGAGTTAATTTATCATTAATTTTATATTTATATAACAAAAAAATATATATGGCGCAGTATATCTTTTCTTTCATTCAATGCTTTGTGTTTAAGAACATTGCAAAATTCTAAAAATAGGCATTTACTTTAATAATTTCGATCTTTTTGATTTAAAAAAAAGTCAATTTTAAAGTTTTTTTTTATTATGAATTTTATAAATTACTTTTTGTGTACGTATAAAGTCAGTTAACCAATAAGATTCTTAAAGGTTAAATATATTTCTGTTAACTAATTTTTGGACCACCCTTTTAAATGTACTTAAAAATTTTGTAGAAAAGTAACTGTAAATTATTCATTTTTAATACAGATTCGTCGTAATTGTTTTCCCAATTCGTTCAAGATCTGTTTGCACCATGAGCAACTGCAAAAAATTAATGATTTTTGTATGGATCGTTTCTCTTCTGTTAGCAATCCCTGCAGTCGCTACTAAAGTAAGATATTTTTATTTTTATTTTATTACTGTAATATAAAGTAAACTTGACATCAAAATAAAAAATCTGTTAAACATTAGAAAGTTTTATAATGTTTTTTTATTGTTAACAGCAAGCGTATAAGAGTTTATCAGATATTTATGATCTATTCTTTAGCATATTAAAATTGGCTCCGTTTCAACAAAATACTCTTTTAGATTAAAAAAAATATATATATATATATTTTTTTAAAAATACTTTTAAATTTTTTATTTTGAAAGTTAGTTTTCAAGGTTAAACAGTTATTTTTATTTGAAGAAAAATGATTTTTTTTATGACTTCGTGTATGCGTTTTTATGGCCGATTTAATAACCCCGGCGATTAATTTAATGTTGTAAAATGCTTTTTAGTAAGAAATTAAGTAAATTAATAGTTTTGTAAAAACTAAATATTTTGGTTTAATTAATGGAATTTATATTTATTTTGTTTTAGAATATCGAAAAATTGATATTTACTAACCACAAAGTAACTGTGATCCTCTTCTCTTGTAAAGAATTGGATGATTGGAGAGGTTTTACAGTGGCTGTTTACCGTTTAGTTATGCTATTTGCTTTACCTTCCGTTCTGATGATTGTCTGTTATGCTCGAGTTATCATGGAATTGTGGATCAGCACAAGAACTATGGATGAATTAACTAATACTGTAGCGAATGTTGGGTAAGTAATTAATAATAACTTTAATCAAATAGATTTATATTTGTATTCGTATGAAACCGAACTCAAAATTTACATTATAAACATACGCTCCTCAATTTTATAAGTTCAATGCCGTCGTAAAGCGAGCCGTTATTTCCATACGCTTGGTGTCATAAATTGAAATTACGTTTAGGAAAGTTAATTTGAACTATATAATGTCACATACTGTTGAGTAATAAAAAATATGGCGTTTAAATACGACATTTCTTACAGCCATAATGGAAAATTTACTCGTTAAAGCGAGGGTTGTAAAGTGAGGTTTACTTCTTATGTAAGAAATTCTTATATTTAACTTATATTCTGGTACGTAACATTGAAAATTTAATAAATACAAAAATTAAAAGCATAAATTTTTTAAAAGTTTTATAAAACTGTAGTATTTTGCAAAATAATAATAGAGCATTTGTGCTGGATCTTGAATGTAGTATATAAATAAATAAAAAGTTTGAATGTTTTTACACAATAGATGCAATAGACTGAAAGAATATTAATAAAATAATATTCTTTCAATCTTTATAATTTAACTTTTAATGTTTTTTAATTAATTATTTATTCTCTTACTACGAATCAATAGTACTCGGCGCATTCTTGGGGGGGCCGAGTTGAAATGATAAAAAATGTTTTAATGTGAATTCAATAAAATGTTTACCTTATGTGACCGCTAATTTGTAAGTAGTATAGAAATAGAAGAATACCACAGAATATAAATAAAAAAATGAATTTTAAAGACTTTTGGAAAATTTTCTACTGTTTGTTTTCCTTTTTCTTTGGAGGGGGCCAGGGTCCCTTAGCCTTTCTTGGGTGTGTCAGAGATGATAGATTTATAAGAAATTGAAATGTTTAAACAAAATTTAGCCTTTCATCATAAAAATCTAGAGTGTTTTGAATAGGGTTATTTGCTGTGTCATTTATTTTTAATACTGAATGATGATTAAAAAATGATTATTCAATATTTGTCCTTACGTAAAAATAGCTTTTGAATATTTATTTACTTCATGAAACTTTTCAAAAGTGTTTTTACCATTACCATTGCAATATTTGATGTATTAGGCAATATCTCAAATTGACAGTTTAAATTTCCATAAAATACAGTACTAGCATTCAAATTTGTATTTTTACATATTTTATCATCAAAAATTTTAGAATATTTTAAAATAGAAACTAATTTGATAAATATGTGTAGGCTATATTTGGTAGGACAAGAAAAATTTGTGCTGAAATTTCTCAAACTCAGTAGCTAGAACTTAGATCTGTTCAAAGATAGCAGCTTTTCTAGCTCAGATATATTTTCAGGCATCTTTCAAACGACTTTGGCAAAGCATTCTCCCTTTTTCAGATCAACTGACAGAAACAGGAATAGAGAAAGACCACAAATTCAGTTCTGGCACCGCATCAGCTGAACAATAGAAGATGGTTGAGAGAGTCAAATCTTCTGACATCTCCATTCTCAGAGGCATGGAAAACTTTAATTGAGTCCTATACAGCAAGTCCTCACTCAATGTCATTTGAGGAAAAATACAAGTACTGTACATTTGTAATCATTTACAATTATTTCTGTTGAATTTCCCTTACGAACAGTAAAATTGATTCGATGAGGTGGAAAAATAAATGCTGAAAGTTGAAAATACGATTTGATAAGAATAATATACTGGCCTAATTATATCTAGTTTATATCAATTAGCCTATGGTAAAAATTGATTTCTGTATGTCGTCTCGTTGAATATTGCAGTTTCCAAGAACCCATCGATAATGAGTGTTGACTTGCTGTTTATAATCACTATATCGTTATAAGAAAATATGATAAAATAAGACAGACAAGTTTACTGACACTAATTTATAAAAATATTCATCTAGAAATATTTTTTCATAATTTTATATTTAATTAGCAGGGCTGTGGAGCGTAATCAGAGATCCTGAGTTTAAGATGACCCNTTATATAACGATGAGAGTGAATCTTCATATACATATGTGTACGGCTCGCTTTATAATTACCTGCTTTACGACTTGTATAAATTTTCTATTGAAACTGTACGAAGAGACTTATGTTTCGTCGGTTATGTCTGTATAGTATTATACGGTAGTTTTAAAACTAGTTATTTCAGGAACATTATCTTAATTAATGACATTGAAGTTATGTGAAATAGTACGCCTCGTTTTACGACGATTGGTTGAACGATAATGTATTTATTAAGTCTTAAATGAGGGAGTCTATTGTATTGTATTTCAATACATTTATATAGTTTTTTATCTGCTTTATATTTATCATTGATTACCATCAGCATCACTTTTGCTTAGCTGCACAGAAAAAGAAGGAAGAAATTTAGAATTACTTTAACTTTCTTTCATTCTTTCCTGTAATAGAGATACAGTACCTTATTACTTATTTACTTATCAAAGAAAGATAAATCAATTTGTTTATTTGGTAAATTTGGTAACTGTTTCCATTTTACTCAGTTCCGGAAGCTAAATTTTATCCATTTTCTATGGTAAATTCTTCTTTTCTTGTATAAATTATTTATATTTAAGATCCAATTGTATTAATTGAAAGATAGGACAGATGGATGCATCTTTGAAATTATTTTTTTTCTTTCTACGTGACTTGCTCACTTCCTGTTTATTCTTAAAATTAGTCCTTTCTTGCTACTTGAGTCATGTGACATGACTTGCTCATTCGTTGCTCAGTCTTAAAGCCACTCACTTATTTGTCATGTGACCTGCTCACCCCTATTTATATCAAAACTATGAATACTATTAAAGCGTTAATAAGAACATTAAAACAAAATGATTATATAAAATATCGAGTCGAGTTTCATAATTGCTCTTAACTTAAAAAACACGTAATTTAATTAATAAATTTTAATAACATTTTCTCTCTATTTAAATCAATTATGTACTTATTTATTTAATTTCAAACTTATAAATAAAATTATATAAAAATTTTAGAGAAAAATAAGTAAATAAAATCTCATTAAATTGTAAATCAGGCATGCAGTAGTGTTCACTATTTATTTTGCCACAATTTTGCCTCCAAGTTAAATTTTCTTATTCGTTCACACGTCTTACAACATAAAATTAGAGGAGGAAAGAAAAAGAGGAAGGGAGAGAACGATCCTAGTAACCAGCTTTCTGAAATCTTATATCGTAAATCCGTTTTCAAGTTCTAAATTTCATCCCCTTTTTTTAGGTAGTCAAAGCATTCCCCAAGTAGCATTAATAAGATGGAGGAGAAAATAAAAACATGATAGGTACAGTAATATGTTCGCTGTCACTCTCAATTTATTTAAAAGTTATAAAAGCATGCGCTTCGTGAAGATACATAAAAGAATAAAATATTTCTCAAACAATCTGTTTACATACAGTATTTATTTGACAGAAGATATTTGTATTCGTAGATCAATGTTTCCACCCTCGACAGAGTGTTGGTGAAGTGAAACGTAAATAAAGTTCGTAAACTATTGGTTGAATAATTGAGCTGTAAATAAATTTCAATGTCATAATAATAATATATTTACTCTAAATAGATGTGGTTTTCGCTTTTTTTGTCTTACTTTATGTGTATTTTATCAGATATATTACGACAGTGATGAGTTTTGTGTAGTGCACCCATTATAACTCAAGGAGAAGCAATGCAAAATTCATATAAACCGTAGAGTTAAAGTTAAAATATCTACCATTTATTATATTGGTTATATTTAGCATTAACATACCCCATATTTTACAGTTACTTAAGAAAATATTACAGATATTTTGCTTGAGAAAACATAATTCTGATCATCTTATAGGAGATTTCTAGAGTAAATAAAAGTAAATTTATATGAAGCCTCTGTATGTGTTACATGATTCGACTCACGCTAGAAGTTTTATGGATCCTTTTATGTTAGAAACCTCATAAAGGTTTGGTGTAAACGAACCCGTAACTTTATATCCAGTATAACAATATTGATGTTTAGTTTAAACATCTTAATATTGGATTTTAAGAGTAATTTTAGAAATTGCTTCTTAAGTAAAGTAAGTTTTTCGAATTAAAAATAGAATTTATTTATAAATACAGCAGATAAATTAGTTTTTCTCATTTTAAAATTGTTGATAAAGTAAATTTTTAAACTCAAAATAGCAGAAGTTATAACTACAAAAATAAACAAAATTACAGAAATATCAATACTTAACATTATGAAACTGCTTTCTAATATTACAACTAAAATATTTTTATGTTTAAGTTTAGAATATTTAGTTTGTTTAAACATTTTTCTTTATTTATTTAAAGACAATTCAGTTTACATAATTAAATTTAAAATTAATTATGATTAATTTATTTAAATATATTCAAATATTATTCATGTGATAGTCTTTAAGTAGAATTTAATATATTTGTAATTTTAAAATGCAGGGTGGCCAAAAATCAATTAACTGATTTAACTTATTTTTTTAATATCATGGTTAACTAACTTTTGGACCACCCTGTGTTTGATAGCATTTATTACACTTGTTAACTACATAAAATCGTTGTAAAATATTTTAATAATTGATTTTATAGTAATATATTTATTAAATAACTTAGAAAATTAGAAAAATAATTAGAATTACCGTAATTTATTACTTTCATAATAATATTTGTAAAAACATTTCTTTTCACTTATAAAAATATTAATTGCTTATAATTAATTTTATAACTTATTTATGTATTTAATATTTTTTCAAAAGGAAATGAATATTATTATAAAGAAATAATTTTAAAATTTTAAAATTAAAAAAAACAAACATTAAAAGTCATTTAGATATTTAAAAAATACCTTCAATTCTAAGGATTAACATTAATATCTTAAGTGATAATGAAAATATATAAAGCTTAATTAAGAGAGATAAAACTCTTTAAATTTTATAATTTTTAAGAAAATGTATAAACTGCAAGTCTTTTAATTAGTTGATAATTACTTTAAACACCTATATATTAAGTTATCTGTTAAACTTGACATGCTAGTGTCATAAATTGTTTATTGCTTTGATAATCTTCGCACTTTTCCAAGATTAAAATTCACTCTCCTGGTGTAATTATATTCATTTTAAAGTAATTCATTCACCAGTATATGATATTTAGTATATTTAATCTTGTTTATAGTTTAAAAATATTGTTTATATAAAATTTTAATTATTAATTATGTATATAGGTAGTCCAAAAGTCAGTTAACCGTTATAAAAACTAAATCTCTCTCTTATTCAAATATTTTGTAAGTAATATATTATGATTAATTAATCATTACAATTGTTAACTGACTTGTGGACTACCATGCATAGTTAAATACAGTATATATTTTATATGATTAATTATGTTTTATTCGACTATTTTAATAGGTTAATTGAATTATGATATGTAAACTTCAAGTAAGAAAATCGAAACCAAAGTATGAAAGTTAAATACATTTATAAAAAATGCATCATTGTTTATCTAATTACACTTTGGATTCGCCGAATGGCACCATCACCACCCCTTGCAACGTTACTAATATGACATCCGTTAGTGAAGACGATGATCTTCCAGATGATGTTATTTTTTGGGATCATCCCGAAGAAATGCTTATACCATGGCTTGTTAGCAATTATTTTTTTCCTATCGTTATCACCTATATCATTACATTTGTTGTGGGAGTATCCGGTAATGCTGTCGTCATATCAGTCATGGCAGGTGATAGAACATCCAGAAACGTAACGAGCATTTTTCTCGTAAGCTTAGCCGTTGCTGATCTCCTTCTATTAGTTATATGTGCACCTTTGGATGTGGCACATTATTTTGTAGTTCAATGGGATCACGAAGGAGCCATATGTAAATTGGCTGCATATGCCGAAACTGTATCTGCATTTGCATCTGTACTGAATCTTGTTGCTGTGACGTTAGAAAGGTAACAATATATATATTTTTTATTTTAATTATAATTGAAAATTAATCTAACTTAATATTTTTTAAATTTCATTATTTTTAAATTATTATTATGAATTAAAATAGAGTTCTATTATACTTAAATTACTATATACTGTTTAAATAATTTATTTATTTTCTTAAAATAAAAGGTTAATATTTCAAATATTTATTTGCTTTTTATACAGTATACTCGCTTTTACGATCGGATTAACCTTTGTTAATAGAGCCGTCGTAAAGTGAGACGTCTTATTTCCTATAAGCTCAACGTCATAAATTCAGATTACGTTCCAGGAAATGGGGTTTTAACTATATAATATCACATTAAGACGGCTAACAAATATTAAATATGGTAGTAAAATACAGCTTCTCGTATAGTCGTAATAAGAAATTTATACTAGCCATAAAATAGGGAATTGTAAAACCAGCGGTCGCAAAGCAGGGATATTTTCTAAGAAGTTCCTTCAAAAATTTATGATACTTTTTAAAATTTTAGACGATCAATTAGCAGAGATTTAACGATTACAGCCTTATAAAACATTAAGAAAGTTTTATAAAAAATTCAAATTTTTCTTCATTTCGAATACAAAATATTTATCATTTTTAAACGAGAATAATATAATATATTTTATATAATTAATTGATATTTAAGTTTTGCTTTGAATTCTTATTATTTATTTTTTAATATATATATCAATATCTCTGTAATACTAACCAGAAAGAAATACTCAAAAATTGTCAGTACAATTTATATTTATTTTAATGTTTTTACAAATAACAAAATTAAACTTTCTCAAATTTTTATTTAAAATGTAGTCTAAATTATAAATTTAAAAATTATTTATAATTTATACTTTTCATTTAGAATCAGGCTCAAGTCATAAATGTATCAAAAGGAACTTTAATTCATATCGCTTTCGTATTTGTTTTTTCCCCCTCCCTTCACAAAAAGCGAAATTTTAAGGCCTTTACGCTTGGCATTTTGAAAAGACTAGCATTTATACTTTGCCCGTTAAGTGCAACCCTGTTAAGCACCGAGGCCCCATTAAGCACGAGGCCCTGTGCTAATACACAGGTCGCACACTGCTGAACTCTGTGTTCGAGGCCCGAGTCGAATGACCTAGCATTCCCTTTCTATCTGGACCTGCATATTTTACATAGATATGTCATTAATTTATATAAGTGTTATAATAATCAACAATGCAACAAATATTTTATAAAGAATATATTTAAATACTTCTCGATATGAACTTAATTAAATAATTTCATAATTATACATAAATATAAACTTATAAAAACTTAAAACGTATATAATTTCTGTCATTTTATAGAAAATGTTTAAAGATTTTTTATAGTTTTATGCCGTTTTAAAAAAAAAACATTTTGACATTCTCTGACATTACATTACAAAATTTCAAAAATACGTCCGTTTCTTTGCTTTAAAAAATGAGTATAAAAAGCAAGAAGCAGACATCTGTCAATGAAAGATATTCCATTTTTTTTATGGAGTAACAGGTAAATATTACTTTTTCGGTAAGAAGAAGTAGACAAACTTTTCTATCACTCACATTGAATAAACGATAACATTCTACTTATTCTGATCAAACTCTGAATCCTTAAATTAGACATCAGTGACCTAGTCAATGTCTACTTTGACTTTGATATTTTCTAGAGTCAAACCACGTATCTTTTTAATCTATGTATTAGTTCCTCTTCGTGTTATATTACTCCGATTTAGGGCAACCGAAAAACCAAAAAAAAAATAAAGAAAGTTTTATTTGGAAAAGGGTACGTGACAAGATTAGACACTCTATCTCTTATTGTATTCACTATATTCTCTTAGTATGTACGGTATCGGGATTAAACTGGTGGTTCAAAAAATCAAACTCTCTAGTCACGGATATTTGTATAAACTTGTTAAACAATTTGCATTCTTAGCAACAGGCACCTATTTAGAAAGCTTACAGTATACATGTGGACACTCCATCTTATTGCTTTGAAAAAATGAAAGGGCAAAAATATTAGCTTTCAGTATTTAAGATTTCCCTGAAAATTCTAGCTAAATGACCATTTTCTTTAAAAATTTTGATAAAATATTTGATTATATGAATTATTTTATTAATAATTTTTATTTCCTTAACATAAATTATCCATAAATTGGCACTCTTTTATAACTTTGTATGAAAGAAAGGGCATAAATTCTAACTTTTGGTAATAGGGAACCTCTGAAAAATTTTAGATATGATCATTGTCTTTAATATTTTTAAGTTTTGGTCTTAAAAAATGGCTTTTGTGAGTTAATTTATCATTAATTTTATATTTATATAACAAAAAAATATATATGGCGCAGTATATCTTTTCTTTCATTCAATGCTTTGTGTTTAAGAACATTGCAAAATTCTAAAAATAGGCATTTACTTTAATAATTTCGATCTTTTTGATTTAAAAAAAAGTCAATTTTAAAGTTTTTTTTTATTATGAATTTTATAAATTACTTTTTGTGTACGTATAAAGTCAGTTAACCAATAAGATTCTTAAAGGTTAAATATATTTCTGTTAACTAATTTTTGGACCACCCTTTTAAATGTACTTAAAAATTTTGTAGAAAAGTAACTGTAAATTATTCATTTTTAATACAGATTCGTCGTAATTGTTTTCCCAATTCGTTCAAGATCTGTTTGCACCATGAGCAACTGCAAAAAATTAATGATTTTTGTATGGATCGTTTCTCTTCTGTTAGCAATCCCTGCAGTCGCTACTAAAGTAAGATATTTTTATTTTTATTTTATTACTGTAATATAAAGTAAACTTGACATCAAAATAAAAAATCTGTTAAACATTAGAAAGTTTTATAATGTTTTTTTATTGTTAACAGCAAGCGTATAAGAGTTTATCAGATATTTATGATCTATTCTTTAGCATATTAAAATTGGCTCCGTTTCAACAAAATACTCTTTTAGATTAAAAAAAATATATATATATATATTTTTTTAAAAATACTTTTAAATTTTTTATTTTGAAAGTTAGTTTTCAAGGTTAAACAGTTATTTTTATTTGAAGAAAAATGATTTTTTTTATGACTTCGTGTATGCGTTTTTATGGCCGATTTAATAACCCCGGCGATTAATTTAATGTTGTAAAATGCTTTTTAGTAAGAAATTAAGTAAATTAATAGTTTTGTAAAAACTAAATATTTTGGTTTAATTAATGGAATTTATATTTATTTTGTTTTAGAATATCGAAAAATTGATATTTACTAACCACAAAGTAACTGTGATCCTCTTCTCTTGTAAAGAATTGGATGATTGGAGAGGTTTTACAGTGGCTGTTTACCGTTTAGTTATGCTATTTGCTTTACCTTCCGTTCTGATGATTGTCTGTTATGCTCGAGTTATCATGGAATTGTGGATCAGCACAAGAACTATGGATGAATTAACTAATACTGTAGCGAATGTTGGGTAAGTAATTAATAATAACTTTAATCAAATAGATTTATATTTGTATTCGTATGAAACCGAACTCAAAATTTACATTATAAACATACGCTCCTCGATTTTATAAGTTCAATGCCGTCGTAAAGCGAGCCGTTATTTCCATACGCTTGGTGTCATAAATTGAAATTACGTTTAGGAAAGTTAATTTGAACTATATAATGTCACATACTGTTGAGTAATAAAAAATATGGCGTTTAAATACGACATTTCTTACAGCCATAATGGAAAATTTACTCGTTAAAGCGAGGGTTGTAAAGTGAGGTTTACTTCTTATGTAAGAAATTCTTATATTTAACTTATATTCTGGTACGTAACATTGAAAATTTAATAAATACAAAAATTAAAAGCATAAATTTTTTAAAAGTTTTATAAAACTGTAGTATTTTGCAAAATAATAATAGAGCATTTGTGCTGGATCTTGAATGTAGTATATAAATAAATAAAAAGTTTGAATGTTTTTACACAATAGATGCAATAGACTGAAAGAATATTAATAAAATAATATTCTTTCAATCTTTATAATTTAACTTTTAATGTTTTTTAATTAATTATTTATTCTCTTACTACGAATCAATAGTACTCGGCGCATTCTTGGGGGGGCCGAGTTGAAATGATAAAAAATGTTTTAATGTGAATTCAATAAAATGTTTACCTTATGTGACCGCTAATTTGTAAGTAGTATAGAAATAGAAGAATACCACAGAATATAAATAAAAAAATGAATTTTAAAGACTTTTGGAAAATTTTCTACTGTTTGTTTTCCTTTTTCTTTGGAGGGGGCCAGGGTCCCTTAGCCTTTCTTGGGTGTGTCAGAGATGATAGATTTATAAGAAATTGAAATGTTTAAACAAAATTTAGCCTTTCATCATAAAAATCTAGAGTGTTTTGAATAGGGTTATTTGCTGTGTCATTTATTTTTAATACTGAATGATGATTAAAAAATGATTATTCAATATTTGTCCTTACGTAAAAATAGCTTTTGAATATTTATTTACTTCATGAAACTTTTCAAAAGTGTTTTTACCATTACCATTGCAATATTTGATGTATTAGGCAATATCTCAAATTGACAGTTTAAATTTCCATAAAATACAGTACTAGCATTCAAATTTGTATTTTTACATATTTTATCATCAAAAATTTTAGAATATTTTAAAATAGAAACTAATTTGATAAATATGTGTAGGCTATATTTGGTAGGACAAGAAAAATTTGTGCTGAAATTTCTCAAACTCAGTAGCTAGAACTTAGATCTGTTCAAAGATAGCAGCTTTTCTAGCTCAGATATATTTTCAGGCATCTTTCAAACGACTTTGGCAAAGCATTCTCCCTTTTTCAGATCAACTGACAGAAACAGGAATAGAGAAAGACCACAAATTCAGTTCTGGCACCGCATCAGCTGAACAATAGAAGATGGTTGAGAGAGTCAAATCTTCTGACATCTCCATTCTCAGAGGCATGGAAAACTTTAATTGAGTCCTATACAGCAAGTCCTCACTCAATGTCATTTGAGGAAAAATACAAGTACTGTACATTTGTAATCATTTACAATTATTTCTGTTGAATTTCCCTTACGAACAGTAAAATTGATTCGATGAGGTGGAAAAATAAATGCTGAAAGTTGAAAATACGATTTGATAAGAATAATATACTGGCCTAATTATATCTAGTTTATATCAATTAGCCTATGGTAAAAATTGATTTCTGTATGTCGTCTCGTTGAATATTGCAGTTTCCAAGAACCCATCGATAATGAGTGTTGACTTGCTGTTTATAATCACTATATCGTTATAAGGAAATATGATAAAATAAGACAGACAAGTTTACTGACACTAATTTATAAAAATATTCATCTAGAAATATTTTTTCATAATTTTATATTTAATTAGCAGGGCTGTGGAGCGTAATCAGAGATCCTGAGTTTAAGATGACCCCAGTCTCTCTATTATTTATCTATGACTCTCTCAGTTTATTATGGTTATTTTTCTCCCTTCCTACACTTGAAATTACATAAACTGATTTTCTAGATTTTATAATTAAAATTTTATTACATGGATTTCAACCCAGGCTACTATACAGGTAGGGCACTAGGACTACAGTTTGAACCTGTCAATGCTATTAATAGAATTATCTCTTAAAAGTATGTAACAATATTAATTTGGCTTAAAATTATATAATGTGAAGAGTATCTATTCTTACTTTTGTAGAAAAGTACCTGTTTTATTTAAAATAATAATAATAAATGTCTGTAATAAATAAATAATTAAGACATTTTAATAATACTCTGTCAACTTTTTAATACTTGATTCAGAATTTATTACTATCCATTAAAGTAAAAGCTATTAATAGTTTACAATAATGAAAAATAAATTAAAATCTTCCATTTCACAAGAACACGGTGTTATATTATCTTAAAACAATGTGAATGTAGTTGATATGACATTTAAAATAATACATTGTTCATATTTTATCTAGTAATCAAGATTTACAATGTTTACAATAAATAATTCACTAAGATTTAAGATTAAAAAAAAATGATTAACTGCTAGGTTAAATGTGTATAAAACATTTATTGTTAATTTATTAATTAAAGAGGTAATGTGCTTTAATTGTAGTATTTTACTTTCAGAGAGGTGCTTGCGTGAAGGCTTTATATAATATACATATTTTAAGAATTTTATTCGTCATCAGTTTATATGTTAAACACTGATGATTAATAAAACAGAAATGTTTAGCATTTCTAATGAAGTTGAAGGGAGTTGGTCAATTAGTATTAAAAATTAAAAATAATACTCCATAAATAACACAGAATCAAAAGGATGGTCTTAAATTTTATTAATTATCACTTTATATGAGGTTAAAATAAAGTTATAAGTCATTCTTTTGGTTATATGTGTTAATATATAGAATATCTTTTAATATTTACATTATTAATATATTTTTCTTAATTATTTACACTTTATTAATTGAGTTCATAGTGTCTTTTTGTTTTTTTTTTATTTAACACCCAAGGGCATATACCTTTCTCTATTCCTGGTTCTGTTTAATTGTAATTATTTAAGAATTATTTCATAGTTTTATACATAACTAGCAGCAGTTTTTGTAAATTATTATTTGTAAAAAAGCATGTTATAGATTTTTAAGTTTTGATGATGAATTTTACGCATTTTAGAGCATAAGTGGAGACCATAGAACACACTTAATTTAGGACAATTATATAAAAAAAAAACCTCCTAAAACTTACTTATTACTGTATAAGCTTTAAGTTATCTACATATTTATACGAATTTGTATATATTTTTATAGATTCTTAGTTTTCAAAGCAATTCGCATGTTATCAAAAAATAAGTGTTCATTTCTGATGCAGAACAAACAAATTATGTGTTATTTTGTCTCGTTTGATATTTGTACATAAGTAGATACATGATTTATCTAACAGTTTATTATTTTTTTATTAATATTTATATAATTATTTAACATAAATTTAAACGACTAACTGATTAAATGTTTTATTTATTTATTCTGATGTAGGGTGCAAAGATTAAATCGCATAGATTCTCGTTCTAGTATTAGTCGTGATTCCCATCTTTCCTGTCATCAGAATCGTTTACTTGTCAGAGATCCCATGAATACTGAATATCGAGATGTAAAAAAGGCTAGACAACAGGTAATTTTTCAAATAATTTTATTTCATAACCATTGCTTAAACTATTTATACACAAATTACTATTATTATAAAGACTTCTTTATAAAAAGCTTACTTTTTATTATAAAACTTTATTATTATTATTATTATTATTTAATTCCCAACAATGATGTGTAAATTATCATTAATTTGATTGTAAAAATCTGCACTTTTTTTACAGTAAATGTTTAGGATTTGTGATATAGAAGGCTGTTTAATTTTATATAAAGTTTACATAGTTAAGTTATTTGAAAGATAATCACTATTCTGTTAAGTAATTAATCAAGTATGATGTATTCCTGGTGGGAATAGAATAATTTAATGTCAAAGAATCAACGGGGGTTTTCTCTGCCCTCTAATTAATTGGTCGTTTGTCTGGAGAATATCCATTTCCTTTTCTCTTGCCAACATTGGAAACTCTTTAGTGCCAAGGGATTACTTTTTAAAACTTTCCATAAATAATTAATCACTTAATAGGAAAAACCGTCTGGATTCTTTAATCACGTGATTGAATAATTGAAAAGGGGGTCATAGATAAATATTTTCTTTCCAAGAAAATATACTAATTAATGCAGCTAGATACCGGTTTATTCATTCATAACATAATGCTAGATTATTAATTATTATGTGAAGATATTCTATTATCTGATTGATAATTTAGTTAATGGATGTGGAAATGAATTGATATTCTACTGGAAAATACATATTTTTTTAAATAATTTATTTTTAACATCATTATTTTAAGTTTAATTTACAGGGGGAAAAACTTTAAATTACAGGATAGAAGGTATATTATAATGTTAAATTTATATTTATCAATATATAGTTTTAAATATAAAAAATTGAGTAAATAATAGTTTTTATAAAAGTATTTATTTATATAGGTAATCAAGATGTTGATATTGGTTGTGGTCTTATTTTTGGTGTGTTGGGGTCCTAAATTGCTGATGGAAATCATTCGAAACTGCTGTTTGGATGTCTACAATCACGGAATTTATACAAGTCGCTTTATATTTTATCTTCTCCCCTTCGTTCACAGTTGTTTAAATCCTATCGTTTATTGTTTTATGTCAACGAAATTTCGAAGAAGAATGTTTCGTTGTTTCGAACGTACTTGTGGCAATACTTGCGTTTCAATATGTTGCTGTAAGACTCCATCAGTTAGAAGACAAGCCAGACATATGAGCACCATGTCCAGAAATGGTACAACTAGAGTGGGTTCTACTTATACTTTCACTTCCTATACTTGTAGTCCTTCTGGTGAAACAACAAAAATTACAGAACTTGATACTGTCACATTATAATGGGCTTAACATCGACATTAAGTCATCGTATCCCACCTTTTGTCACATGTATTGCACTGTAAAATATTCAGTTTTAATTCCATTTATTAATCTATTTGTATGTATGTACATTATTTTCTGTAATTATAAACGTTTTAATATTTGTATATTATTAAAATACTCAATAATATATAGTTCTGTTCTTCCTATATTTTAAAGCNTTTAATATTTTTAAGTTTTGGTCTTAAAAAATGGTAATTATGTATATAGGTAGTCCAAAAGTCAGTTAACCGTTATAAAAACTAAATCTCTCTCTTATTCAAATATTTTGTAAGTAATATATTATGATTAATTAATCATTACAATTGTTAACTGACTTGTGGACTACCATGCATAGTTAAATACAGTATATATTTTATATGATTAATTATGTTTTATTCGACTATTTTAATAGGTTAATTGAATTATGATATGTAAACTTCAAGTAAGAAAATCGAAACCAAAGTATGAAAGTTAAATACATTTATAAAAAATGCATCATTGTTTATCTAATTACACTTTGGATTCGCCGAATGGCACCATCACCACCCCTTGCAACGTTACTAATATGACATCCGTTAGTGAAGACGATGATCTTCCAGATGATGTTATTTTTTGGGATCATCCCGAAGAAATGCTTATACCATGGCTTGTTAGCAATTATTTTTTTCCTATCGTTATCACCTATATCATTACATTTGTTGTGGGAGTATCCGGTAATGCTGTCGTCATATCAGTCATGGCAGGTGATAGAACATCCAGAAACGTAACGAGCATTTTTCTCGTAAGCTTAGCCGTTGCTGATCTCCTTCTATTAGTTATATGTGCACCTTTGGATGTGGCACATTATTTTGTGGTTCAATGGGATCACGAAGGAGCCATATGTAAATTGGCTGCATATGCCGAAACTGTATCTGCATTTGCATCTGTACTGAATCTTGTTGCTGTGACGTTAGAAAGGTAACAATATATATATTTTTTATTTTAATTATAATTGAAAATTAATCTAACTTAATATTTTTTAAATTTCATTATTTTTAAATTATTATTATGAATTAAAATAGAGTTCTATTATACTTAAATTACTATATACTGTTTAAATAATTTATTTATTTTCTTAAAATAAAAGGTTAATATTTCAAATATTTATTTGCTTTTTATACAGTATACTCGCTTTTACGATCGGATTAACCTTTGTTAATAGAGCCGTCGTAAAGTGAGACGTCTTATTTCCTATAAGCTCAACGTCATAAATTCAGATTACGTTCCAGGAAATGGGGTTTTAACTATATAATATCACATTAAGACGGCTAACAAATATTAAATATGGTAGTAAAATACAGCTTCTCGTATAGTCGTAATAAGAAATTTATACTAGCCATAAAATAGGGAATTGTAAAACCAGCGGTCGCAAAGCAGGGATATTTTCTAAGAAGTTCCTTCAAAAATTTATGATACTTTTTAAAATTTTAGACGATCAATTAGCAGAGATTTAACGATTACAGCCTTATAAAACATTAAGAAAGTTTTATAAAAAATTCAAATTTTTCTTCATTTCGAATACAAAATATTTATCATTTTTAAACGAGAATAATATAATATATTTTATATAATTAATTGATATTTAAGTTTTGCTTTGAATTCTTATTATTTATTTTTTAATATATATATCAATATCTCTGTAATACTAACCAGAAAGAAATACTCAAAAATTGTCAGTACAATTTATATTTATTTTAATGTTTTTACAAATAACAAAATTAAACTTTCTCAAATTTTTATTTAAAATGTAGTCTAAATTATAAATTTAAAAATTATTTATAATTTATACTTTTCATTTAGAATCAGGCTCAAGTCATAAATGTATCAAAAGGAACTTTAATTCATATCGCTTTCGTATTTGTTTTTTCCCCCTCCCTTCACAAAAAGCGAAATTTTAAGGCCTTTACGCTTGGCATTTTGAAAAGACTAGCATTTATACTTTGCCCGTTAAGTGCAACCCTGTTAAGCACCGAGGCCCCATTAAGCACGAGGCCCTGTGCTAATACACAGGTCGCACACTGCTGAACTCTGTGTTCGAGGCCCGAGTCGAATGACCTAGCATTCCCTTTCTATCTGGACCTGCATATTTTACATAGATATGTCATTAATTTATATAAGTGTTATAATAATCAACAATGCAACAAATATTTTATAAAGAATATATTTAAATACTTCTCGATATGAACTTAATTAAATAATTTCATAATTATACATAAATATAAACTTATAAAAACTTAAAACGTATATAATTTCTGTCATTTTATAGAAAATGTTTAAAGATTTTTTATAGTTTTATGCCGTTTTAAAAAAAAAACATTTTGACATTCTCTGACATTACATTACAAAATTTCAAAAATACGTCCGTTTCTTTGCTTTAAAAAATGAGTATAAAAAGCAAGAAGCAGACATCTGTCAATGAAAGATATTCCATTTTTTTATGGAGTAACAGGTAAATATTACTTTTTCGGTAAGAAGAAGTAGACAAACTTTTCTATCACTCACATTGAATAAACGATAACATTCTACTTATTCTGATCAAACTCTGAATCCTTAAATTAGACATCAGTGACCTAGTCAATGTCTACTTTGACTTTGATATTTTCTAGAGTCACACCACGTATCTTTTTAATCTATGTATTAGTTCCTCTTCGTGTTATATTACTCCGATTTAGGGCAACCGAAAAACCAAAAAAAAAATAAAGAAAGTTTTATTTGGAAAAGGGTACGTGACAAGATTAGACACTCTATCTCTTATTGTATTCACTATATTCTCTTAGTATGTACGGTATCGGGATTAAACTGGTGGTTCAAAAAATCAAACTCTCTAGTCACGGATATTTGTATAAACTTGTTAAACAATTTGCATTCTTAGCAACAGGCACCTATTTAGAAAGCTTACAGTATACATGTGGACACTCCATCTTATTGCTTTGAAAAAATGAAAGGGCAAAAATATT
>NW_019384848.1:391345-410835 GCF_000671375.1 Centruroides sculpturatus
GTTGATATTGGTTGTGGTCTTATTTTTGGTGTGTTGGGGTCCTAAATTGCTGATGGAAATCATTCGAAACTGCTGTTTGGATGTCTACAATCACGGAATTTATACAAGTCGCTTTATATTTTATCTTCTCCCCTTCGTTCACAGTTGTTTAAATCCTATCGTTTATTGTTTTATGTCAACGAAATTTCGAAGAAGAATGTTTCGTTGTTTCGAACGTACTTGTGGCAATACTTGCGTTTCAATATGTTGCTGTAAGACTCCATCAGTTAGAAGACAAGCCAGACATATGAGCACCATGTCCAGAAATGGTACAACTAGAGTGGGTTCTACTTATACTTTCACTTCCTATACTTGTAGTCCTTCTGGTGAAACAACAAAAATTACAGAACTTGATACTGTCACATTATAATGGGCTTAACATCGACAATAAGTCATCGTACCCCACCTTTTGTCACATGTATTGCACTGTAAAATATTCAGTTTTAATTCCATTTATTAATCTATTTGTATGTATGTACATTATTTTCTGTAATTATAAACGTTTTAATATTTGTATATTATTAAAATACTCAATAATATATAGTTCTGTTCTTCCTATATTTTAAAGCAATTTATCAGATAAAAACAATTGGTTGTTGTCGTTTTTGACAATAAAAATTTCAAAATATCTTTAAAAAGGTCTTTCTCGTTTCAATCTTTGTATTATAAGATGCTAGCAACTAAAATTTTACTATTAAGAAAAATAAGAAAATTAATGAATTAAACTTAAGTTTACAAGAAAATTACCTGCTGACGTTAAAGAAACATCTTTCATCTACATAAAATAACTATAAATAGTCAAAATTAATTGATTTTACATGTTACTTGCTACTTTCAAAGAATCACTTTGATAAATGAAATGTTACTGTAAGGCAGCTTTCCTGTAAAATTAGCAAGCTTTGTAGTGAAACATCCTTCATCCATAATTAAAAATTTAACTGTAAATATTACTTCTTTGAATCAGTGTTTAATTATCTTCTTTTCAAGAAAATGTTGTAGAAAGTTTTCAAGTTAGGAATACTTTCTATTGGATTGAGAAATCTTTATTAATATTATAAGATTTTTAATAGTCATACCGGTACTGATTGTTTCGTATAAATATAAAACCATCAGAGGCTTTGAATAATAGCAGCTTATAACTCTCTATTGATTTATTTTTGTCATATATACGTAAATTGGTTCTGTCTAGATAGGAATAATGTTATTAGTTACTACGATTGCATACATAAGTGACTACATTTACATATATCTTTACATTGATAGAATTCCTTTATAAAAGATATATTTTGTCGGATCCCTATTTTCGGCTATCAGCTTTTGGTCATTAATTAATAAACTACAATAATAATTAGCATCTGAGGCATCTTATAGCTATTGCTAAATAATAAAATAAAAGCGTTTTTAGAAAATGTTTCGGAATCACTGGTTTAGGCTATTATTATCTTACAAAAGAAATATTGTTGCATTTGATGTTATAATGTTTTTAGTACAAAAATACTTGTGTATTTTCTGAGTAGGTGCATTTTGCTAATGTATAAGATTCATATCGATGGGCTACTAAAGAAATTAATACTCGTAAATGATATAAAATTTTTAAAATATTTTAATAAAAATATCAAATCAATAAAATATTTAAACATAAATCTCAATTTTTATGTAAAAAGTTTATGAAAAATAATCGTAATTACAAATTTCTTTTATCTTAAATTTTCATTAGAACGCTTAGAACCATTAGCAATTATAAATATTAACGAATTTATTTAAATAAATAAACTTATAATCATACTAATTTAACCAAGTAGACCATAAAATATCAATTTTAATATTCTAACAGATTAATTTTAAGTAATATCCATAAATATGAGCACGGAAATTTTAATAAATTCATTACATTTTTGAAATTGGAAAACAGATTTTAAGATATTACTATCAAAAAGTCACAATATTCAAGATAATTATCAAAACAACTTTTAATAATAATTTATGAGAGAGTAGCAATGGATATAAATTAATATACAGTATTCTACTACAAAATAAATTCTGTACGGGTGTAATGATACTTTTCAATTTTTCTCGTTGATAATCCCTTTAAACATTTCGGAAAATCGTAACATTAGTTATGAAAATGTAGATATAAAGCTATTAATCTTATAAATATTCTGCTGTGTATAGCCTAATTATAAAATTGAGAATGTTATCACAATAATTATCACAATATACGATTACAAGTTAACATATTCCATTACAAAACAAATTTTGTATACAGCACCGATGCTTCTCTCTTATCTCATTAATGACCCTTTAAACATTCTGAAAATTATGATATAAATCAAGAAAATATCCGCACAATCTATTTGTTAAGAAACTAGGATATATAACTATAAATAATAAACATTTAGCTGTGTATAATTATAAAATTGAGCGCATTATCACAATACTTTAGCAAACAGAATATCTGTTATGTACTAAATAAAAAAATAAAATGTAGTAAATTTTATGAGAAAAAACAATTAAAATGTAAATTTATTTATAATTTGATTGTTAATAAAATAATCTAAAATTCTACGAGTATAATTATGCTTTTATTTTTATTTCAATCGATAGCTGAATGTTTCTCAAACTGTAGGTCGCGAGTCGATTTTTGGTGGTTGGCAAAAAGTTTCTGAAGTTAAAAATAGTTGTAATAAAATAATTAAATTGTAAAAAAACCCTTTTGTGTCCATCAAAGTAGGTTGCAAAAGTTTATTATTCCGATTCACGGTTAAAAAAAGTTTGAAAATATTTGGAAGAAATGTTGGAAAGTTTGCCATAAGGAAAGCAATTCAACTGATATTTTCAAAAATAATATACAGTATTTTCTTATAAAAATAAATATACTTTTAGAAATGATAAGATCTGTTCATTTTAAACTTTTCTATAAACTAACCCTCTTTTTTTAATCCACTGAGCTTATAATATCCATCTAATTACAAAGCCGATATAAGTAAATGAACATAATTGTGTATGAAATCAATGAGCATACTCACGTAACTATAAATGTAATTAAATACGTATTCATATAACTATATATGCGTTAATAATTAGGCTGTAGTGTTCAAAATTAATTCGATCATAAAACAGCAAAATGATTTTCAAATCTATATTAAAAATTCTATAAAAATATTTAAATTTAGTCAAAATTATAGACCCTGTGCCCAAAATATTTTTCTTAATTTTCCCATTAGTCGTTAAAATTTATCTTAATAAAAATATAACTTATAATCAAAATATCTACAAAGAATATAAACAATTTTAAATATTTTTTTTCTGGAAAATAATGGCCTATTGTTTTTGTTTTTATAACAATTTAAACACAATTTCTAGAAAAACATCATATTTTTTTTTTTTATTAGAAAATAAAACATTTACTTGTTATTTTATTTTTGTCTTTCAATTTATTCTGCCAGTTTGGCTGTCTGTATGTATTTTAATTCCAAATTTCTCGAGTAACGAATCTTGTTGGTAACACTGTCATTAAAATTGGATATTTTAAAAAATTATTTCTTTGTTTTTGCGTTTTTTTTCAGGTTTCTTTAAAGTAATTTCATTGAAACATTTAAATCACGTTTAATAATAAAGCGAAATATCTTATCAAGAAGGTAAATTCATGTTTTTAAATTCGGGTAAATTAGTTCGCTGGTCAGTCGAACTAATGTTGTTACTTAATTATTTAATTTTAAAGAAAAAACATTTAAGTATAAATATAATAATTAGTATATTAATGCTTTTTGGTTAAAATTCTCGAATGATAAATGTTATAGTTAAATTAAAATTATATTACATAGACTGTGTAACTCGTTAAAAATGATGTCTTCTCTGGTGATTTCTGCAGTCAAGCTTTATGATTTGATGCTTTTCATACTTTAGTTTCGTGTGAAACGTTACTTAAAGTTAAAAAAAAAAAAACTTTAATAAAAAATTTTATCATTTGACAGTTTTTGTGCGCCGTTAAGTGATGGTGATTGTTATCTTTTGATTTATAATTTTGTCAAAAAATTATAGTTCTTTAGTTTTATCTTTTCAGCCGTAGAGAAGCACTTCGCTTCTAATAAAAACTGTTGCTGGATTGTTTACCATTGGCAACGAATCTTAGTGACGTTGTGATTAAAATTGTATTTTTAAAAATTATTTCTTTGCTTGCATTCTTTCAGGCAAGATTTTTTGAATTCATTACTTTCCCGTCTGTTATATATAACAGAAAGTACAGTGAAAAAAATAGGAAAAGTAAAGCAAAAAATGACCCCAAAATTAAAAAATTTTTGGACTTAGAAGACCTTGAAACGTCGGAAAATGCAAAAAAATCGGTTTTTTTTTCCTGTATGTATGGATGTTAGTGTGAGGTGGCACGATTTTTTCACAAGTAATATCCATAAATATGAGCACGGAAATTTTAATAAATTCATTACATTTTTGAAATTGGAAAACAGATTTTAAGATATTACTATCAAAAAGTCACAATATTCAAGATAATTATCAAAACAACTTTTAATAATAATTTATGAGAGAGTAGCAATGGATATAAATTAATATACAGTATTCTACTACAAAATAAATTCTGTACGGGTGTAATGATACTTTTCAATTTTTCTCGTTGATAATCCCTTTAAACATTTCGGAAAATCGTAACATTAGTTATGAAAATGTAGATATAAAGCTATTAATCTTATAAATATTCTGCTGTGTATAGCCTAATTATAAAATTGAGAATGTTATCACAATAATTATCACAATATACGATTACAAGTTAACATATTCCATTACAAAACAAATTTTGTATACAGCACCGATGCTTCTCTCTTATCTCATTAATGACCCTTTAAACATTCTGAAAATTATGATATAAATCAAGAAAATATCCGCACAATCTATTTGTTAAGAAACTAGGATATATAACTATAAATAATAAACATTTAGCTGTGTATAATTATAAAATTGAGCGCATTATCACAATACTTTAGCAAACAGAATATCTGTTATGTACTAAATAAAAAAATAAAATGTAGTAAATTTTATGAGAAAAAACAATTAAAATGTAAATTTATTTATAATTTGATTGTTAATAAAATAATCTAAAATTCTACGAGTATAATTATGCTTTTATTTTTATTTTAATCGATAGCTGAATGTTTCTCAAACTGTAGGTCGCGAGTCGATTTTTGGTGGTTGGCAAAAAGTTTCTGAAGTTAAAAATAGTTGTAATAAAATAATTAAATTGTAAAAAAACCCTTTTGTGTCCATCAAAGTAGGTTGCAAAAGTTTATTATTCCGATTCACGGTTAAAAAAAGTTTGAAAATATTTGGAAGAAATGTTGGAAAGTTTGCCATAAGGAAAGCAATTCAACTGATATTTTCAAAAATAATATACAGTATTTTCTTATAAAAATAAATATACTTTTAGAAATGATAAGATCTGTTCATTTTAAACTTTTCTATAAACTAACCCTCTTTTTTTAATCCACTGAGCTTATAATATCCATCTAATTACAAAGCCGATATAAGTAAATGAACATAATTGTGTATGAAATCAATGAGCATACTCACGTAACTATAAATGTAATTAAATACGTATTCATATAACTATATATGCGTTAATAATTAGGCTGTAGTGTTCAAAATTAATTCGATCATAAAACAGCAAAATGATTTTCAAATCTATATTAAAAATTCTATAAAAATATTTAAATTTAGTCAAAATTATAGACCCTGTGCCCAAAATATTTTTCTTAATTTTCCCATTAGTCGTTAAAATTTATCTTAATAAAAATATAACTTATAATCAAAATATCTACAAAGAATATAAACAATTTTAAATATTTTTTTTCTGGAAAATAATGGCCTATTGTTTTTGTTTTTATAACAATTTAAACACAATTTCTAGAAAAACATCATATTTTTTTTTTTTATTAGAAAATAAAACATTTACTTGTTATTTTATTTTTGTCTTTCAATTTATTCTGCCAGTTTGGCTGTCTGTATGTATTTTAATTCCAAATTTCTCGAGTAACGAATCTTGTTGGTAACACTGTCATTAAAATTGGATATTTTAAAAAATTATTTCTTTGTTTTTGCGTTTTTTTTCAGGTTTCTTTAAAGTAATTTCATTGAAACATTTAAATCACGTTTAATAATAAAGCGAAATATCTTATCAAGAAGGTAAATTCATGTTTTTAAATTCGGGTAAATTAGTTCGCTGGTCAGTCGAACTAATGTTGTTACTTAATTATTTAATTTTAAAGAAAAAACATTTAAGTATAAATATAATAATTAGTATATTAATGCTTTTTGGTNAATTTATACTTTTCATTTAGAATCAGGCTCAAGTCATAAATGTATCAAAAGGAACTTTAATTCATATCGCTTTCGTATTTGTTTTTTCCCCCTCCCTTCACAAAAAGCGAAATTTTAAGGCCTTTACGCTTGGCATTTTGAAAAGACTAGCATTTATACTTTGCCCGTTAAGTGCAACCCTGTTAAGCACCGAGGCCCCATTAAGCACGAGGCCCTGTGCTAATACACAGGTCGCACACTGCTGAACTCTGTGTTCGAGGCCCGAGTCGAATGACCTAGCATTCCCTTTCTATCTGGACCTGCATATTTTACATAGATATGTCATTAATTTATATAAGTGTTATAATAATCAACAATGCAACAAATATTTTATAAAGAATAGGCCTATATTTAAATACTTTTCGATATGAACTTAATTAAATAATTTCATAATTATACATAAATATAAACTTATAAAAACTTAAAACGTATATAATTTCTGTCATTTTATAGAAAATGTTTAAAGATTTTTTATAGTTTTATGCCGTTTTAAAAAAAAAACATTTTGACATTCTCTGACATTACATTACAAAATTTCAAAAATACGTCCGTTTCTTTGCTTTAAAAAATGAGTATAAAAAGCAAGAAGCAGACATCTGTCAATGAAAGATATTCCATTTTTTTTATGGAGTAACAGGTAAATATTACTTTTTCGGTAAGAAGAAGTAGACAAACTTTTCTATCACTCACATTGAATAAACGATAACATTCTACTTATTCTGATCAAACTCTGAATCCTTAAATTAGACATCAGTGACCTAGTCAATGTCTACTTTGACTTTGATATTTTCTAGAGTCACACCACGTATCTTTTTAATCTATGTATTAGTTCCTCTTCGTGTTATATTACTCCGATTTAGGGCAACCGAAAAACCAAAAAAAAAATAAAGAAAGTTTTATTTGGAAAAGGGTACGTGACAAGATTAGACACTCTATCTCTTATTGTATTCACTATATTCTCTTAGTATGTACGGTATCGGGATTAAACTGGTGGTTCAAAAAATCAAACTCTCTAGTCACGGATATTTGTATAAACTTGTTAAACAATTTGCATTCTTAGCAACAGGCACCTATTTAGAAAGCTTACAGTATACATGTGGACACTCCATCTTATTGCTTTGAAAAAATGAAAGGGCAAAAATATTAGCTTTCAGTATTTAAGATTTCCCTGAAAATTCTAGCTAAATGACCATTTTCTTTAAAAATTTTGATAAAATATTTGATTTTATGAATTATTTTATTAATAATTTTTATTTCCTTAACATAAATTATCCATAAATTGGCACTCTTTTATAACTTTGTATGAAAGAAAGGGCATAAATTCTAACTTTTGGTAATAGGGAACCTCTGAAAAATTTTAGATATGATCATTGTCTTTAATATTTTTAAGTTTTGGTCTTAAAAAATGGCTTTTGTGAGTTAATTTATCATTAATTTTATATTTATATAACAAAAAAATATATATGGCGCAGTATATCTTTTCTTTCATTCAATGCTTTGTGTTTAAGAACATTGCAAAATTCTAAAAATAGGCATTTACTTTAATAATTTCGATCTTTTTGATTTAAAAAAAAGTCAATTTTAAAGTTTTTTTTTATTATGAATTTTATAAATTACTTTTTGTGTACGTATAAAGTCAGTTAACCAATAAGATTCTTAAAGGTGAAATATATTTCTGTTAACTAATTTTTGGACCACCCTTTTAAATGTACTTAAAAATTTTGTAGAAAAGTAACTGTAAATTATTCATTTTTAATACAGATTCGTCGTAATTGTTTTCCCAATTCGTTCAAGATCTGTTTGCACCATGAGCAACTGCAAAAAATTAATGATTTTTGTATGGATCGTTTCTCTTCTGTTAGCAATCCCTGCAGTCGCTACTAAAGTAAGATATTTTTATTTTTATTTTATTACTGTAATATAAAGTAAACTTGACATCAAAATAAAAAATCTGTTAAACATTAGAAAGTTTTATAATGTTTTTTTATTGTTAACAGCAAGCGTATAAGAGTTTATCAGATATTTATGATCTATTCTTTAGCATATTAAAATTGGCTCCGTTTCAACAAAATACTCTTTTAGATTAAAAAAAATATATATATATATATTTTTTTAAAAATACTTTTAAATTTTTTATTTTGAAAGTTAGTTTTCAAGGTTAAACAGTTATTTTTATTTGAAGAAAAATGATTTTTTTTATGACTTCGTGTATGCGTTTTTATGGCCGATTTAATAACCCCGGCGATTAATTTAATGTTGTAAAATGCTTTTTAGTAAGAAATTAAGTAAATTAATAGTTTTGTAAAAACTAAATATTTTGGTTTAATTAATGGAATTTATATTTATTTTGTTTTAGAATATCGAAAAATTGATATTTACTAACCACAAAGTAACTGTGATCCTCTTCTCTTGTAAAGAATTGGATGATTGGAGAGGTTTTACAGTGGCTGTTTACCGTTTAGTTATGCTATTTGCTTTACCTTCCGTTCTGATGATTGTCTGTTATGCTCGAGTTATCATGGAATT
Source organism: Centruroides sculpturatus (assembly GCF_000671375.1). Classification (NCBI taxonomy): domain Eukaryota; kingdom Metazoa; phylum Arthropoda; class Arachnida; order Scorpiones; family Buthidae; genus Centruroides; species Centruroides sculpturatus. The sequence goes on from NW_019384848.1 coordinate 400,277, forward strand.
GTGGATCAGCACAAGAACTATGGATGAATTAACTAATACTGTAGCGAATGTTGGGTAAGTAATTAATAATAACTTTAATCAAATAGATTTATATTTGTATTCGTATGAAACCGAACTCAAAATTTACATTATAAACATACGCTCCTCGATTTTATAAGTTCAATGCCGTCGTAAAGCGAGCCGTTATTTCCATACGCTTGGTGTCATAAATTGAAATTACGTTTAGGAAAGTTAATTTGAACTATATAATGTCACATACTGTTGAGTAATAAAAAATATGGCGTTTAAATACGACATTTCTTACAGCCATAATGGAAAATTTACTCGTTAAAGCGAGGGTTGTAAAGTGAGGTTTACTTCTTATGTAAGAAATTCTTATATTTAACTTATATTCTGGTACGTAACATTGAAAATTTAATAAATACAAAAATTAAAAGCATAAATTTTTTAAAAGTTTTATAAAACTGTAGTATTTTGCAAAATAATAATAGAGCATTTGTGCTGGATCTTGAATGTAGTATATAAATAAATAAAAAGTTTGAATGTTTTTACACAATAGATGCAATAGACTGAAAGAATATTAATAAAATAATATTCTTTCAATCTTTATAATTTAACTTTTAATGTTTTTTAATTAATTATTTATTCTCTTACTACGAATCAATAGTACTCGGCGCATTCTTGGGGGGGCCGAGTTGAAATGATAAAAAATGTTTTAATGTGAATTCAATAAAATGTTTACCTTATGTGACCGCTAATTTGTAAGTAGTATAGAAATAGAAGAATACCACAGAATATAAATAAAAAAATGAATTTTAATTAGAAAAAGACTTTTGGAAAATTTTCTACTGTTTGTTTTCCTTTTTCTTTGGAGGGGGCCAGGGTCCCTTAGCCTTTCTTGGGTGTGTCAGAGATGATAGATTTATAAGAAATTGAAATGTTTAAACAAAATTTAGCCTTTCATCANAAAATGATAAAACTGATTTTATTGTAAGAGCCTATCACTACTGAAATTATTCAGAACGGGTCGTTCTGAATAATTTCAGTAGTGATAGGCTCTTACAATAAAATCAGTTTTATCATTTTGATTAACACTTGATCAGATTTCAAGTCATCAACGATTTTACAGTTTATAAGTCCCTTTTGAATTGTTGTTAACCTCCATTCTAACCACATTCTGAATCTTCGAATTTTCTCCTTTCAACGAATACTTCATTTTGAGGAAAAAAAGTAACGACAATAAGAGTGAAATCTGGAGAATAAGATTAATAAAGTAGCACATTAGGTCTAATACTTTTTTCTCTAAAATATGATTCATAATCTCAACAATGTAGTATAATTTCAATTACAACAATAAGATCTTCATCTTCAAAGCAAGCCCTAATTTTGGAGCTATTGGACACATTGGACTCTGGTCGTCTTACTTTGAATCATACTAGTCAGTAGGAAAGATGTTATTCACGTTGCTCTTCAATAAAATCAATCCTAAACTTTTCAGTCTTTGTATATTTTCAAAGAAGTATGAATTGATTTGAATAATAATTAATTTATTATTACTATTCTATTAATATAGCCTACATCTTATATTATGTTACATATGAAAAACAAGAGAATTATCAGAATTAGACCATTTTAATTTTTTACATTCAAATAGTTTCATTCCGATACAAAAATTCGATGTAGTGAAGCTTCAAGTTTTTACTTATGCGCATATATAATTTATCCTCTTCGTAATTATTAAGATAGGAATTTAGTGCTGTACTTAAAAATTTTTAAAGTCTAGATTTATGAGCAATATACGTTTAGAAGACCCTTTTTACAGATCGTTCGCTTTCATGAATGGTATAAATGTTCAATTACGATTTTAGTTTGTTTGTTTATTTATTTATTAAGTTACGGCAACGCAATACTTAGACAATCTGCCTAGAGGGTTCTTTCCGGGAGGTCTTGTTTAAGGCTAACTGCCCCTATTCAAGCGTTACAGACATGGAGAAAACTCCACGTGACTATTCTGTTTTGGCGAGGCACGAACCTACAACCAACACTTCCAGTATCCAGGTATTCTGTTTTGGCGAGGCACGAACCTACAACCAACATTTCCAGTATCCAGGTATTCTGTTTTGGCGAGGCACGAACCTACAACCAACACTTCCAGTATCCAGGAAACAGAACCGCTTGACCACTGGTGAGCCCAATTATTATTTAAGAAATGCTAGATTAAGGATTATATATTAGCCCTTTTAGATATAATATTGATTAATGTAGTAATTTCTGTGTATAGACTTTATTATATAAGAAATTAATGTTCAAGATTATTATGGTTGGCTTACCAGAAACCACTTTGATCCTACAAAGATTTGCTATATTTAAATATTGTATAAGTTATAATTACAATTGTATTGGAAATAAGAAAGTCAATAAAAACTACCGAATAATGAATTAAGAATTTCTATTAAACCTGTGGTAAAAATCTTGAGAAATATGTTAGTTCATGTCAACCAGTCAAGAATAAATCATCATGAAATTTCAAGCGAAATAATAAATATGATAAATGTAGAATGTCATATCTAACTAAAGGTTAATACCTTTAGTTAGATATGACATACTACATACGATGATAAATTTGGTATATACGATACATACGGTAATAAATTTAGATATATATTTCTGTTCCGTATATTGATATCGTTCACAGAAAAATTCAAATGGATCTTCAAATTATCTCAAGAAAATATAGGTATAATATATCATAAACTTTTGGAACTATACTCAAAAGTGTAAGGATTGCTTATAATAAATTCGAATAGTTAATTTATCTTCACCGTACAAAATTGATTGCAGTGAAATGCAATTTTATTGATATGCTTATTATTATTGCACATTGTTAATTTCTAAATCAGCATGAACTTCTTTGCAGTCCTTCATACCAATTGCTTAAATTATAAATATGCTTTATTGGAAAATATATTTACCGATTCGTGTTGTTTAATCATGAAAATAAAATATATACTGTGCTGATCCACAGTCGGAGGATAAATTATCCTCCCACTGTGATTCGCCTACAAATCCGATATGCACACACCACTATAATTTATCATAGTTATTGTGTCGGGACGTCGCTCTCCATTCCTGGTAATGTCAGTTAACTTCTTGGCAGGTCAGGCACACTCGTAATGGATATAATTGTGGCGGTTATATAGTTACAATGTGCTAATGCTTCTCGTTATCAATTTTTGCATTCAATACTGATATTTTAATCACAAATATTATTAAATTTTATTAATAATTATATTAAATAATTATTAATAAAATTTCGGACTTTTAAAGCTTTGATGCATAAAATTTTTGTTATTTAGATATACTGCACTTAAGTATAAATTCAGTCACGTGAATTTAAATCAATTTTATAGAAATGTACGGATCTTAATTAAAAACATAAATTATTAATAAATGTAAACATAAAAACATAAATATTACTAATAAACCAAGCGATTAATAAAAGTTATTTTGTAAATAGAATCTCATAACGGCCGGAAAAGTTACGCAACTCGTTGTTAGATGTTTTCAATTCTTGTCGCCTTGAGGGCACTAAAGAGTGCCTTATTTTTTAGCACGATCTAATGGTCTCGCTAAAAAATATAGCAGATGGTCTCGACCAGGATCACAAATAGGGCTACTAGGTGGTGAGAAATAGAACCCTACTTATCAGGACCATCCCTTGGGATTTTCGACCTGTCCATTCGACCTCGCAGCCCGCAGCGCAGTGATTACCTTAATCTCTCAGCCATCTGATCGTCTCGAAGATAAGCTGTTAAAGTTTATAAAAAAATTACAGGTATTTATAAATAAAGAGTAAAGGATATTATTGTCTTCCTTACAAAAAAATAAAATAGAAAAATTATAAATAATGCATCCTTATTTATAACGATTACAAAGAAGGAATTTTTGTGATTGCCATAGTAGTCAACTCTGTGTGAATTATCGTTTGTATACTGAAATGGAATGTTATAAACATACACCATTAAAGAACCTATTCCTAATTTTCACTCAGAATTGGACATATATATAGTATAAGCTTATATACCAGGGGTGGGCAAGCAAGAGTTCAGTAGGAGCCGAAATGTAGGTTTTGCAAAATGTATGGGAGCCGCAGTTCTGTACTTTTTTATTCTGTACCGCGATTTTATTAAATAATATAAAACAAATACAGTATTGAATTTTTTGAATAAACATATTTTCACAAAATTGTGGAAATAAAATTGTAAAAATAATAATAAAAAGCAGAAATTAACACTTTCAGCAAGAGCGGCATTTGCCCATGTCTGATATATACTGTATTTTCCTTATTTTCATATTGGTTACGCTCTTTTGGTGAATACGTTTAATTTTTATAATTTGGAAATTATTTTTAAAAGTCGGTCGATTAGTTATTATATGAATATAAGTTTCGGCAAATTTCATATCTTTTCTTATATTAATTTATAATGAATTTCTCTTTAATCGCATTTCCTTCTCGAGGACAGAAAAGACAATTAACGAAAACCACTATTATTCCGTTAGATAATTACTTGTGAGCCAGAAATATCTCTAAGGAGATGACAGCGATTGTTTACAATAATCACTCCAATGGTGTAGATAAGCAGAATCGGTTCGCATGTCAAAGCGATTCAATTTTTCTTATTACATAAATATCATTTAATTATTTTATTTAAAATTCTAGAGAGTTTACGAAAATACTGTATTAAAACTGCATTCGAGTTAATCAGTTTGATATAACATATAAATTCCCAGACTAGACGATCGGGAAAAGAAAGTAACTTCGAGTTATCCCGGTTGGAGTCAACCAGGTTTCACTTACTATCGAATTGATGGCATATGTTTTGAAAACTCGGTGACGGCTATATTTATTCGTTAATACAATAATTCAAGTTTGTTTTTTTTTAAATTTGTTTTAGACATATCGTCTCGAAAATTATTTATTTATATTATGTATATAATTATTTATAGGCTCTTAATTTATTTTTGAATATTTGATGTTTTCTGTTAAAAATCAAAGAATCATCCCACTCGGTAAATAATTTGTATTTGATTTAAGAATATTTGTAAAGTGTAACTGTGTAAGTGAATTAGGTAATTTAACGTTCATCTGAATAAACTAATCAGAAACTTTCTATAAAGCGCGGGAACCACGTACGGCTAAAATAATAGACATCGTGTCAAATGACGGGGTTGATGGTTTCCAGTGTGCGCTGTAACAGCTGCTCGAACCCGCTTTTTTCGAACATTTTTTTAAACTTCCCAGCTCTGTTATACATAACAAAGGAAACGTATGGCCCTCGGTCAAAAAATAACCCCTATGATTTTTACATTTTTGGACTCGGGACCTTCAAACTTCAAAGTGCTAAAAATTCGGGTATTTTTTCTGTATGTATGGATATGTTAGTGTTTGGGAGGAAGGCATGATTTTGTTCACCCTCTTTGAAGCTTAATAACTTCTGTGTTTTCTGTCGAATATTTCCGAAATTTTGCAGGGAGGTTTGTGTATTAGGGAAACTGATGCCTTTAAATTTTAGCGGTTAAAGTTCGACGGGTTTTTTAAAACTCTTTCCACCCTGTGGGCACTAAGAGGTCCTCTTTTAGCAAGCCCATTAAGTATTGATTGACCATATCTGTTCCCGAGACTTGAGACTTGGAAGCAGAAGGAATGCCTCTTATAGGGATAAAGTGTAGCCCATCCAGTCATCTCTCATTCATCCAAGTCATCCAGTCAGATTGAAGCAACCCTGGTGAACACAAAATGGGTAGCTGTCCTGGCAGTGAACCAATGGAAGGCTCTTAAATTCACGCTCCAATTTTTAAGATAATGGGAATCCTTTTCTGAATTAAAGTATGCATTTAAAGTTAAGGCTAGGTTAGATTCAAGGTATAAAATTTAAATTTAATAAATTTCAAATATAATTATAATATACAAACCTTAAATATTTTTTTAAAATCATTTGATACTATCATAATCCAATCTAATCCAAATTACTCTTTATTTGTGATACGGCAATAGCCTGTTACAATGGGAGTTACATTTACTTCTGTAATGTAACATATTTCAGTAATAGTTTCCTTCTAAGTGTTTACAAAAGTTTTAGCATAATTATATAAATTAATTATAAACCGAGTTGTTGCTCCATGGAATAAATTGTACATTTCGTCCACGGATCCGCATTTACTCAAACTTAACAAATCAAATTTTCTACTTAAATCATAACTCTTTTCACATTGGCAAATCAAATGATACTTTGAAAATTTCATACTGCATCTAGGACATAAATTATCAGCATATACATAAAACTTGTTATTTAACATTATTATTTCTGAGTTAAGACGTAGTTGAATAAAAAACCGTTTTATTCCAAAAGGTAAATTCGATAGTATATAATCTATAGCCTATATATAATCGAGATGGGTTGATAATAATAAGCGCAGAGCCCAAACGGTTAGGAGTTGAAAGTTGAAATTTGGTACACAGGGTACATCACGAGAACGCACACTAAGAAGGGATTTTTCGAAATTCTCCCGGGGGGAGAGAGACAGGATTAAGGCTTAACACTTTCATCAACAATGGAAGTGTTAAGTAACAATGGAAGTGCTAAGTAACAATGGAAGTGCTAAGTAACAATGGAAGTGTTAAGTAACAATGGAAGTTTTAAGTAACAATGGAAGTGTTAATAACAAAGGAAGTGTCAACAATGGAAGTGTTATGTAACAATGGTAAGAGAAAGCGATGTGCAAGACGCAGATGCAGTTTTTTTCGTTTTTGCGGGAAATCGAACATTTTTTAACCCATCGAAAAATTCTTTAATTAGTCTGGAAACAGGGGGACTTAATTCTTGCTTTCTTTGAAAACGGGTAAGATTGACTATAACGTAATAATTTTAATCTTCGATATCGTCACTTTTTGCCCTAACAACGCCGGGCCTATCTGCTAATTATTAATATTTGGATAGTCTAATAATGAGCTATACCAATTTGGTATTAAACGTGAATGAATATCTTCTGCGTCACGTGTTAATAAGATATCAAAAATACTTCGCGTTAGTTGACTACACAAATCTTCACTTAGATCGGGCGAGAAAATAAACGGAACAATTGAGAAACCAAAACTATTAATCACTAGAAAGTTGGGCTATCCAATTCCTTTTGGAATTCATCTGTACAGATGTCTTATATAGCTATTGTAGCAGATTGAAATGTTTCCACTATCTCTTATCTTCATTAACAGTATCATACTTCTCTTGATAAATAATGCAGTGGGACTATATCTGCTTACTTCTAACCTTAAAGCACTCCCCAGATTTCTATACTCTAAACAAAACAGTCTTCAAATAAATTTGTTCTGGATAATTTCCAGTTTTTGATAGTTAGCAGAGCCGTGCCGTGCTATGATGCAGAGATGCGGCCGCATCAGGCGGCACCGTGAGGGGGCGGCATAAAAAACATTTAAGGGGTAGAATTTCAAAGACTTGCATCATACTTAGAAAATCTACCGTACGGTCCTGGTAAGATACACCAAATAATAACAATTATAGCCTATATAAGACTAATAATTTATATAAGGGGCGGCAAAAAACATATAAGGGCGGCATTTCGAAGACTTGCATCATACTTAGAAAATCTACCGCACGGCCCTGATAGTTAGCCATACACCATAATGATGTGTAGCTCACTGAATTATATACAATTGAATTAAATAAGTTAAACTGTGTTTGGATATTTCTTAAATGTGTCACCATTAATCATTCTATTAGCTTTAATTATCATCATCTTGGTATGTCTGTCAAAGGACAGTAAAGGTGTTAAGATTATTCCCAGAAACTTAATTTCATTAACCAGTTTTAATTCAATGTTGTTAATGTAGAAAGTCATATTTTTCCTGGGGAGTTTAGCCCCAGGAAAAATATGACTTTCTACATTACCATTATATACCATTATATTTGATTTTTTGGGTTAATATTTATTTTTAATTGTTCGAAATATGTGGTTATTGATTAAATATATCTACTAAGAGCTACTGCTGTGGGTGCAATAATAACTATGTTGTCTATATAAGAAACAGAGTGAACCACAGTGTCACCTATCATGAATCCACCTTCTTTGTCAATATAATTATTAATGTCAAAAGTAAAAAAGTTAAACAAGTGTGGAGACCACGGGTCTCCCTGTAACAATCCTCGGTCTATCGGGTAGAGATGGCCTTGTTCATCGTTGTGTCTAATAATTGCATCATAATGGCCGAATAATAAGCCAGATACTATCATAATCACTAAAATAGAACAATAACTATTTTGTGAGGTCCAAACCCCTCACTTAAAATTACTGAAGGAAGAGAGTTGATGTTTAAAATTTTCTTTGTTACCAAAGACATGAAAAGAAAAAGAAAATTTGTTTGGATGAGTTAAGATGGGAGGGGAGAAAATGTAGATGGAGGATTTCAACCTCCCACCCTGATATATGCAAGGGAAACAAAAGGAAGCATGCTTTTTTGCATCAGATTACAGCTTAAAACCTTTTACTATAGCTGTATCTTCTCAGAACAGGAAAAAAACCCTTTCCCTAATTATAGGCTATTGCCCCAGTAAGTCAATTAAACACAATCCATTAAGAACCTATGTCCCAAAGGGCATAAGTTCTCTCTCTTCCTTTTCCAAGAGGAAGATCAGATGGTATTTTATTTCTCTAGTAGATCCACATCTATATTACAATCTTTTTTACCAAAAGATCAAACCTTTATTCTACACATTAGAAGGAATCTAGTCATCTTCTGATTGCCGTTATCATTGTTGTTGTTCTCTGAAATGGTAACACTCTTGCCAGAAAGCAGCAGCATTACTCATAGTCTTTTCACTGGAAGAACATTGGTACTATCAGCTTCCTCATCAGAAGAAAAGGCATCAACCTTTTGTCAGTGGATCCAAGACTTCCCCTCAGAATGCAGTGGTTGACATCTTGAAGAACTGAGCTCATTGGTTATGTTGCCAGATGATCTGTCTTATTATCTGATAGATAATCTCTACAATAAACATTTATTTATTTTTCATACTCTTATCTGCATCTGCCACCATTACCCCCATACAGCTCCATCCTCATTTCATCCTGATCAAACATGATAGCAGTGAGAAATTCTAATCTTTTATTACCTAAGATAGGGAATTTAACCAGGTGTCAGTAAACTTTAAAATTTAAGAAAAGATTTAAGTTAAAAATCTTTTGTTCAAGTTTTGAGATTAACCCAATGCTCATAATAGTGGGATGATTGTATTATTACTACATACCATATGTAATGTTTCTCAAATATGAATCAAATTTTTATCAAAACATTAGTTAGTTTTAAAAGTTGGACTTCAGACTAGTTGTCTGCTAAAACTGATTTTGCTAACTCTGAAGAATGCCTAGCCTGCTGAATGTCTAACAGCAAATGCTCAAGAAACATGAAAAGACAGAATATATTCTTATTAATGATCTGTTAGTTCTTTAGTAGGTTCATAAAAAACTTATCATATATTCATGACTTAGTATTGAGATTAAATTTACTTTAAAATAATATAAATTTATGAAATTGTTGTTTTAAAAAAAATTAAGAATTTAAATAACAACAAATAGTTGTATTCTCATCAAAACTTTTTTCCATTTTTATTGAGAATGAATTCAAATAAAAAACAATTAGAGCACTTCAATATCTCAGATGGAAATGAAATGAGATGATGAGAATATAAAGCATGTATAGGAAATAGGAAATTAACATTTTCATTTTACATGCAGGCCTTCAAACATTCAAACTATCACATAATTGTACAATTTGAGAGATCATTCTGGAAAAATATATAGAAGTCATGAATATATGATATATTAACAAACTAGAGATGATGATATACAGGTATATCATCTCTTCTCCAGTATATGTTACTGTAAAAAGACTGAAATTAGAGAATGTCGATATTCTCTGGTGAATGTTGACACATACAAAATACATCAGTGAAAGACTGAATATTTAGCTATATTATTATACATTTGAACAATTGCTGGTATATGTCGACAAGCACAGATAAGCTTTGGTGGAGGTGACATCCGAGAAGCCGATGTTGACAGAGGGGTGACAGTCTGTCACCAAATCCTTTGTGGGTAGCTGGAGGTAGGACAAGATCGTACCTCTTTTCCCGGCAACGGTTTGGTAAAAACCGCCCACTTTGTCACTGGATGGCGTTTTTGTTCTTTTGATCCCATGAGGCAGGTCAAGTGGCAGAGGATGAGAGGGGTCATCAGTAAGGTATTAGTGATATCCGAATAAAAGACACCATTAACAGATCAGTTCATAATCACGTAATCAGTTTGCAATTTGTAAAGAAAAGTTACTTTCCATAGATGAGCTTTCTTCTCAAGAAATATCGCTGAGAGAAGCAGCTGCAGCTAATTCGAAAAGTGGAGGGCAAGGCTATACATGCTGTCATTGCAAAGTGTTCCATGAATAAATGCAGTTGTAAAAGCAAGGGATTTTTGTGCAATTCAAAGTG
>NW_019384848.1:411296-441302 GCF_000671375.1 Centruroides sculpturatus
TACAGTCGACCCCCGTATAAGATCATTGATTATTCCGTTTTATATGAATTCCATGTTGTACAAGTCACTTAAATTTTACAAATACGTGAGCCGTTCACAGCCCGGTACACGTATTTGTAAAATCTAAGTGACTCGTACAACATGGAATTCATATAAAACGGAATAATCAATGATCTTATACGGGGGTCGACTGTAAATACATAATAAAATAATCAGATAAAAACATGTAACTATTATAAAAAAAAGTTAATTTACAATAGTTATGTAATCAAGTAAAAGAAAAATATTCAAATATCAAAATACATCTGTAAATTATTTTAATATAGTTTATATAATACTTCTTGGATGGTTAATCATAATGGAAACACTATCCCAAACTGGATATATATAATCATGATATATGGTTAATACTTCTTGGATAAAAATTACTTTTTTCCCCTACTGAAAATAATTATTGTCTACTTTTTCAGTAACTATTGTAATTTGTGACTGTTATATTGCTTTTTCTTTTCTTTTTGAATTATTTTAAAAATAAACTACTTTTGTAAAAACAGTACAACATAGCTAGAATGGTAAAATAACTAGTGTACAAATAATGGCTTTGTTCTGCAAGTCAATATCCTTTCATGCTGTGAAAACAGTTTGTATTACAGACAAAGAGGGTAGTTCTAATTTTAATAAACACATAGTATACATATAATACTTTGTTCAGAAGCCATTATTTGAACAAATAGTTTTTGGAACAAAGCAATTATTTGTACTGTACATTGCTTGTTTAAAGGAGTCTTGATTGCATTCTTGCAAAGAACAATAAAACTGTAACAGTCTAACATTTGATATGTAAGTCTGATGTAAAAATTGACAGTGTTAGTTAACTTTGTAAAAATAAAGTATTAGTCCAATCTGACTTAATTTCTCATATATTTACCATATTTTTCTGTTTGCTGGGTATTTACATATTTAATCAAAATGGTTAATGTGCATTTATGTATAAACACACACAGTTTTTAGTACTTGTATCTTATAAAAAATTAAATATATCATGACAGATTATTTCTAAGTTATAATCTGAGAGTCTACATAATTAAATTATATTAAAATAAAAATAAATTTTTTAATATAAGGTTTATATGGAATTTTTAAGTTTTTTTATCATATAAAATTATAAATATGCATTTATATATTTTTCATATCTAAATGAATTATTTGAACTTATAACAATAATTATCTATTGGTTTGTTTGTAACTTTGTTGTTTTTATCAGTCTTTTATAGTTTTGTTAATTAAAACACAATACTAGTCTATTGACACTGATTTTCAAAAATAATGAGTAATTTCTGAAATCTTAATAAATTAATGAATCTTGTAATGTATTTATCATTACAATAATAAAGTCAGCACTTAATGAACCATCAAACACCTGTTGCTAAGAAATGTTTTATTAAATGGTCTAATTAATAAAGTCAGCTTTGTCTTTAATCTATAGAAGAAATTAATCAAATAATAATTGGTTAAAGATTTACAAATTTAACAATTTTCCACACACATATTTAATCCAAAAACTTAGCACTAATGATATGATTAGTTATATAATTAATTTAGTTTCAATTTGTGTTGTTGATTCTCTAAAATAGATAAACTTCTCAAGCAAATTCTTCAGTGTGCTAGATATACAAGCAGAAATAACATGTTAATAATTTACAATTTGATTTTTAACAAGCCCATTTTTGTATTGAACAAATGGTAAAGAATCAGTTTGCTATAAGTAAAAAGAGAAGTTATTCAAATTAGCAAAATGTAAAACTTAGAAATTATAAAACTAACTGTTGCATTTACCTTAATTAATTTTGCTATTTATGAGTTATTTATTTAGTCAAATGTTAGATATTTATGTATGCATGTAAATACCCTACATGCATACATAAATATCTAACATTTGACAAAAATAACTTTTTATGTATAATTCGTTTTGATTTTATACAAATATAAAACCAAATATTTCAATTACACACTTATTAATGCAAAACTTAGAAATCTTAAAAATTTTCTCTTATATATAAATTTTCAGGAATTATTATTAATTTTTAAATATTTTCATCTGTTTGACTTCTGTCAAATATATCAGTGTTCCGCAACCTTTTTCTACTTGCGGCACACCCATGACTCAACACGGCACACCAAAATGTTATTCCCCTCATAAACGTATGATATGATACTATTAATAGATTTACATAATGCCACTAATCTATTATTGTTGTTATTAAACAGATACCAACATTTGTGAGCAAATTTTCTTTTCATATAATTTATTACAATACATAAAAATGGGTGGCTTGTAATAAAGAATAAACAAACATCATCTTATTTCATCAGTGTTGCGGCAGAGAATGAAATATACACACAAAAGATAACATAAGAAACACAACAACATACATACATAAGAACATACAACATAAATACATAAGAAACACAACAACTGTGATAAAAATATATAAATAAAATTTGAAATTAACAGAATATGTAAAAGTTCACGTCACACCTTTCACCATGTGACGGCACATCAGTGTGCCGTGGCACACCGGTTGCGGAACACTGAAATATATTACAATGGGGTGATCGGTTAACGAACAAATTGGATAACAAACACTTTTGCAAAAGATTTTTATGTTTGGACAATTAACACCTCACAGAACAAACACAAGAAGTGACATAAAATAATGAATACTGATTGATATTCCCTTGTCTTCAGGCAACAATTAAAAACTTTTCAAAGTGCAGGAGACATCGACATCGGATAGTATTCCTCCAAACTTCGAAACTCTCCCTTGTAATTCCAGCCTTTTATTTTTCTGACAGGAACAATTTTTTTATAGTATTTGCAAGACTGTCTTATGGGCACTTGTTAAGTTTTGCATCAGTTTTTATTTTTGAAAGGTTTGAGTATAATAGCAAAGGTAGAGAGTGGGCAGATGTCTGATGTTACTGGGTAGTATGGCTAGAACAGGTCTACAGTAAGTCGCAGTTCAATCTTATCTAAGAAAGATACTGTACAATCAAGAACACTCAAGCATCTAAAGGAGTAACAAAAATCACATCTGAGAAATAAATTGAAGAGCTCATAATGGAACCTGAAACTGATCTGATGACAGAACACCAAGAACTCTTGAATGAAGAACACCAAGAAACTTGGCAAAATATGTTTTATTCTGAAAAAAAGAATTAATGCCAATATCTGCTATTAAACATCTTTTGAACAAATGGGAGGATGTCAGAACAACGGTCTTAGAATGGCATCCAAACCAGGTTGAGGTTAATAGGCTTGGGGTTCTCTACAATTACAATGCTATTAATAACTTCTGAAAAATCTTAAAGAAAAGCAATCGACATTAGACAGATTCTTTAACCCCCACAAACAAAAAGCACGACTAATAAAAATGCAAGGCTGTACATAATATGTAATAATAAAAATACATGTATTTTTATTATTACATATAAATAAACATAGTAAGAAAGTATATCTTTTTTATTTTTTGAGGTCTCCAGAATGAATTAATCAAATTCCCATAAAAATCTATGTTAAATTGATAATCGGTTAACGAACAAAGTCTTGGAATGGATTATGTTTCTTAACGGATCACCCACTGTATTTGAGAAAAATCTACTCTAATTAATAAAATTATAGTTATATTCTTTGTTTTGACAAAAATATATAAAAATTAAAAAAAACTTTTACAAAAATCATTAACAAGGAATAGAGCTTTAGTTTAAAGATAAATTTAAAATATTGACTTAAGAAACACAAATATATCCTTACATTTTAAAATAATAAAACTTAGACATTGTAAATCTCGGTTAAAGAAATTAAAAAATAAAAAAATGGATATTTTTTTATTTTTTAATATTTAAACAAAAAATATTTATTTAAAACAAAAATATTTAAACAAAAAATATCAATTATATAAACACACTTAAATTATGAAACATAAAATGAGATACTGGAAATTTTAAAATTGGCTCTTTAAAACAGAATGATCCATTATAAAATTTAGTTAATTTATCCCCAATTTTAATAAATACTTTGTTAGATAACTATTTCAAGTATTATCACTTTAATATTAGAAATTATTAATGACTTTCATAATGAAAATAAAACTATGATTTAATTGTATGTAAAGCTTATAGTTTTTATATCAATAAAGAATATGTCGGTACACTTCATAAAAGGCTTTTATATATATAAAAAACTTACAGAAGACAATTTTAAAGTTTGATATTTACAATATTTTTCCATTGTCTTTGTGTTACATCTGAAATGCTACTTTAAAAAAATAAAAATCGGTTAAATAAATATATTCAATTGTATTTGACTTTATATCTACAAATATATTTTAGTTCAATTTAGTATGCAATTTAATTTTTTTTTTTTACTTTAAAATTACAAATGTTCACCTAAATTATTCATTTAAATCATTTATTATCTCGGCCATTCTTTTAGCTTCTTCACAGATTTCTCTCAATTGAGAATTCTCAGTTTCTAATACCTCGATCTGATCACGTAAATCTTCATTTTCTTTCAAAGCAGCTTCTAGGGCCACTCTTCTCTCTTCTGCAAGAATCTTCCAATATTCAGCCGAGATTTCCGGATTACACATAAGTTCCTTTGCATTCTCTACAGCATCTTTCTTCGACACTTCTTTAAGAGAGGATAATTCGTTCTCTTTAGTATTCAATGAAATATTTTCTTTCAATCCTGACTTTTTCAAATTCAAATCTACGATTCCATTAGAACCGACTAAAACTGATTGATTGTCAGCAGAAGGTTGTAATGTACTTAAAGATTTCCTGTTTTTTATCTTGGCTTTAACTACTTTTCTATTTGACTTCTTCATTTTTCGCGTGTCCATTAAAAAATTTTAAAAAAACACTCACAAAATTCGATATTCAATATTCCCTCCGCTTCACCATGTGGATTACAAAATACCGGATTGGCAACATTTTACTACAATAATCGTACAAAGAATTGATAAAAACCGCCAAAAAAGCGCCTAAATTAAAATTTTTAATATTGTCATTCGCGGACTTATTGGCTACATTTCTTTATATTGATATTTATATATTTTTTATAAATAAATTTTATTTAAATTCACAAAATATTTTAAAAGTAAGGAATAAATATTACGAAATACTGTACTGTACATAAATTTATTTGAATTTTAGACAAGACGACATGACATTTTAAAGTTGTCTTCATAAGTTTTTTTTTTAAACTCTTTCCCTCTTGCAGGGATGTGAAGGCCTTTCTAGCAAATCCATTATAAGGACTTTATAAAAAGGCTTTCACATTTGGCTAGGCCCGCTATGAAGGTGGATGGGTATGAGAAACCAGTAGCGTGCCGTGACATTTGATGATAGGGAAGCCGTGTTTCTGTAAGAAGCCGACATCCAGGGCAATTGGTCAATCGCGCGTCAGTGATGGTCTAGGGTCCATTCGTATCTTTTATTTGATAAGCCAGTAAAACCCGTAGACTTCTCTAAATGCATTTTTAATATCACAATTACATTCCGAATCGCTAGCCACGATATAAGGGTTACAAGTAAAAATAAAATAATAAAAACTTACTCGGTGAAATAAAATGTGTGGTGGACGTACCGGTACATACCCGGTACAAAATATTCTTCAATTGTACGAATATACTTTTAAAGAAAATTATAATTAAATATAGCTTTATAAAGAAACGTACATAAAAGTATAAAATATTCTTTACTTTTTAAATCTTAAAACAATCCACTTAGTCAAATAGCTCCCTACGAGTGGCTAATGGATGGAATCAGAGACGGTTGCAGACACGCGGACTGCCAAATCTCCAGGGTGCCGATACCAGTCAATGTCAAATACCTCTTTTGTCGCATCACTAGTATATCTCAAAAAACGCGACAGGGCTGTTGTAGATTTTAAACGTTTCTCACCATAGTTGTAAAAATCTAAATATGTTAAGTTATAAATCTACTCTCGATTCGCGTAATCGGGCGAGAGCGGCCAAATATCTAGCGGGCGGGCGGCTAACGGCCCGGAGCCGGTCCCGGATAGAATTGGATGCGGTATACGCGTAGCATCCACCCGAGGTCCTAGGCTTCTGCCGGCTAAACCGGTGAGGTCGATGCTCTGTAAAGCGCACGCGTGAATTTGGCTTTTTGGATGCCAACGATACGACGCTTCCACTCCGCCACCAATATTCGAATATACGATAGCGATCTTATTTTTTTTTTCACGCGTAGTATAGAAATTTGTAATAAGATACGTAATGCGGTTATAATAAAATATTGCGCGATTATTTTCGTATAATTAAAATTAATATGTATTTATTTTTTAGAAAATAATCATTGGAAGCGGCGCATCCACCGCTTCCAATGACGGCACGCCACTGTGAGAGACGCTTGTTGCATAACTTTTATTTTGTTTCATAATTGTATAAAATTCAATGGACAAGATTAACTAATAATGGAAAATCTGAAAAATCTAGATTGTGTAAAATATGTTACACGATATATTTATTATTTAAATAATTATTTTAAATATTCATATGTTTTCGCTTGTCTTAAATTCATTCTACAAAGTACAGTATATATCATTACCGCGTGCCTCAAAGATAATACAACAATATCTGAAATTCGTCTAAATTTAATATCTGAAAGTATGATTCTAATAAACTACTAAAATGCAGTGGATTATGAATTAATTTATACTAATATTACATTTTTAATTTTTCTTAAGAGATACTTCAGTCTGAGCAGCTTAAGAGTAGACTTGAGTTAGCCACAGTCGGAAGGGTCTATGTCAGAGGACAAGTGATATTATTCATTTCTTTGTGCATTAGAAAAATGTTTAAAATTAACAATAGGAAGTAAATTTTATAGTTAATAAGAAAAACGTGTTTTAAACTTCTTTTCTTTAACTTCTCGGTCCGTTTTATTTGGGTTACAAGTAATATGTCGACAGGACCAAATAACCAAATAAAACGGACCGAGTAGTAGAACTATATGTTTACTGTATATGCAAATTTACATCTTTTATTCGTTAAGTACAGAAGAACAATGAAAAATTGTGCTAACTGTAAAAATCATGACTTATTAGAGAGGTTGCGGCCGACGTTTTCATTGCAAATTAGGTTTGGGAAAATAAAAAAAATTCATGCTTTTTAGGCCCCCTTCCAAGTGGGCCTTGTGCGGGTGCACCTGTTGCACCTGCCTAGTTACGGCACTGCTAACAATGATCCTTCAAAACATTTACTTACTTTTACAGAAAAAATTCCAAGTATAGATTCAGCGGCAGATTTTGATATCCCTTTTTGCATTTCGGGCGATATTAATTTTCAAAGTAAAATAAGATTTTGTTTTTAATTGAAGGGGGTTGTTTGCTAAAAAGTTAAATTATAAAAGTTAAGAAATAAGATTTAACAAAAGTGATTATTTATAAGAAAAGAAAACCTTTCTAGAAGGATGACAAAAAAAAAAAAAAAAAATTACAGGTGAATCCTGTTTTACATATCAGAAATCTCCCCTTTTGGTTGCTTTTTGAGGCTACATGGTTTGTATCCTATTCTTTGTCTCCTATTATACAGTAGTAATAAACTTTTCCTTCCATGACTTTCAAATAGGACATTTAGAACTTATTTTAGTAAGAAATTGAAATCAGTAGTTGTAATTTTCCACTTCAAATGGCTATTTAAAATTCCATACGTTCATTTTTTAATATTACTTAAAAATAATTTAAATAATAGTATTATAGGCTGTTTTACATGGTTAGAAAGTAAACAAATGATGGAATACCAGGTAAAAAAAATTTGTTTTTGATGTGTTATCCATATTTACCCAATTTCTGATTAAAAATAGGCTAATAGATCCATGCACAACTACTGGATATAATATAAACCATGCAACTCCTAAAGTGTTTTCAAATAATTGCATTCAGCAAGACACAAATCATCTTTCCATTGATTTACAGACTTGGTTGGTGATTACTTATAATTACTTTTCAATTTACTTCCGGAAGAGTTTTGATGTAGAATACTAGCAACTCTGAATAGCTGCAAAACACAGTGGCTATCTTTATTTCCAGCTATTTAAAGACTTCTGCAAATGTTTTCAATCTTTCACAAAACAAACTATCAGCTATATGGAAAAAGTTTTTCTGGGATTTATTATGTAAAATCTACTTATGGCATGCTAGGTCCTTGTGTATTGTGTATTTTATATACACGTTAGCAAATTAGAATAACACTCCTACTGATGTAATCAAAAACTTTTCATCCTTACAAGATGTGCTTCAAAGAAAGAAAGGAACATGTTCATCAAAGTGATGGGCATATTAAAGCAAATCAAAAATGATGGCTATAAATCTAAGATGTAACATTTTCAATGCAATATAAATTGAAGGATGTTTAATTATTTAAATATGTGGATACAGCCTTTTCAATAATTTTCTGGTTAAGTAGCTAGATCTTGAAGTTATTTTTACATCTTGGAGCTAAGTACAAAACTTTTAATGGAACAAGGTGTACAAATTAATGATACTAAGTGTTTTAATCAGTTCTCCAATTTGAAGAAATCTGTCACAACATATGATGGAAACTTAATTTCAAATCACAAGAGGTGGTGCAACTGCTTATTTAATACTGTAGAAGTGAAGAGTAATGCAATGAGATTGTGAAGATAGCCCACTTCTTTTGGAGTATCAGCTCTTAATACTTGGATTGAGACTTTTCACTCATACAAGCACAGTGAACCAAAGAAAGAAGCAAGTAGTTCAGTTCCATAAAAGGAATTTCTTTTGTCAAATTTAATTTCAGACACTTTATATTCAAAAAGTATTTTGACTACTTGATATGCATTGTTAAATCTAGTAACAAATATACATGGGCTCAACTGTAATTAAAGAGTGAATAACCTTTGCTTTCTGTAAATCTTTTTTTTGCATTTTCTGCTATTAGGTACATTTCTGCTACATTTTTAAAGGAATCAGCTTAATTTAATTTATTAAAACAAAAGACTCCAAAAGTAAAGATTGGTCATAGTGTATTATTTTAATTCCTGATAGTTATACATTTTCTTTTCAGGACTTCCTGCTTTTTATTTTGCTGGGTTTGTATCTGGGGATGGAAATCATGTCTTCGGACTTTTGCTTGTTGTAAATAAATAGACTCTGCACACTAACCGGTTGGGGTGTTGTCAATTTGGGATTTTACAATGTGGTAACTGTAGCTAACAATAGTTCTAATTTTAAAAGAAAATGTATTGGTGTCTGTTAACTTTAATGATTTCATTTTTCAATTAATTTGGCAATGAATTTAAATTATAAAAAAAATTAACATTTTTGTCTGTAGATTTATTTGAAATATTAAAATTGGAAAAAGTTCTTTTCTAAATGTTCAAGTTTAAATAAAACAATTTAGAAGATAATAGTTTATCTTCATATCCTAAATGCAAATAAAAATAATTGTGCAAAGTATTCTAAGCTGTAAATCAGATTTTGATTATTTTTTGAGTTGCTTGTCCAATTCTCTTTATCTTTTTCTGCTGTTTTCATTCCAAAATTTTAATTTTATAATTATGAAATAATTAAATTTTTCTAATATAATATTTTACTTTTTGACTATGCTTTGCTTTAATAAATTCAAATGTTATTAAATTTCTATGTGGTTATAATAAACAACTGTTTTGTGTTCAGCTTAAAAGATGTTCTTTGGATTTTAAAAATATTTCAATTTTTAATAGCAGAGAAACTTTTTATCCATTTATAAAATTTTAATTGTAATAATTTTAAATTTAATAACCACGCATCACTACTGAGAACTGTCCGCGGCAAACGTTCTCGATAGCAAATAGACAACAGCATATCAGTGTAACAAGCATATATTTAATGAGAGAATTACAGATAAATAATGTACAAATATAAAAAAAGGATGATAAAACTATCATGTTAAAAATATTTATTACAATGTTTGAATGTACAATGCACAGTAAGGTGAAAATACCTACACTGAGAGTGTAGGTTACAAATACTGGAGCAAAAAAAATTTGAACACATGGGATGTATACATCCTAGAAATATTTGCAAAGAAATAAATGCACATCATTATGGTGCTGAGCAGAATTTACATACAGATGATGTATCACCTCAACACTCTGCAGCTAATCAACTAATCATCATCTTTATCATCATCATGTTACACTAATTACAATTTTCTACAAGGTATTTTTCCTATAGTTTTTGTTTTTGAATGAATCAGATCCCTAATCAGACAGCTGACATCTTAAGTCCAATAATCAATGCCCACTCTAATCTGTTTTATGGCACGAATTGCACAATGTCAAAAAATTATTAATAATTGATTCATATGAGACTATTGCATTTAAAAATTTTAAGCCCTAAGGCCTATTGTTATGAAAAC
Source organism: Centruroides sculpturatus (assembly GCF_000671375.1). NCBI lineage: Eukaryota > Metazoa > Arthropoda > Arachnida > Scorpiones > Buthidae > Centruroides > Centruroides sculpturatus. The sequence continues at coordinate 421,745 of NW_019384848.1, forward strand.
AACCGAACAAAAACTCAAAAATTCCTTGGTTGGGCTGTTTTTAAGATTCTTCACTTTACATTCTTCTCTATCTTTAATAAAGTATCTCAATTTTTTTGTTGCTGTTTAGTATGGCTTAGCAAAATTCCCAAAAAGTTAAAAATACACTAACACCATTAATCTCTTGGAATCTTGACTAAAAGCAACAAACAACAACCATTTACTAGATTCGCGAACACCGTGCACGACACGTCCAATAAACTAAGTAAACCACAAGAATAAACACTTACAACAAAAATTACCTTTATACAATAATCCGGTAACTTACACTTTACATGATAACACATTTTTAAATTTGTCAACTATCTGCTTAAGGGATCTTTTTTGCTCAGAGCACCCATTCTTTATCTCACCCATTAACAATCAATACAATAAATTTACACACATCCTGAGGAATAAAAAATACCTCAAACATGCTTTTTTATAACAACAACTGTATGAGTTTCCCAATCAATTTCATTTTGGAAACTTCAATTTTTATTTATTATTATTTTTTTTTTTGTGGTGAATTACCACCCTAATCTTCACACCTTTCTCAACTTTCCTTGGTTTCCATGAACTCAAAAAAAATTTTTATTTTTACACTTGTTTGATCTTTAATGAATATACAATTACATCTCTCGACACTGTCGCAGATGGTATTTTACTAGAACTCATTACTCGAATGAAATTTTTCTCTACAGTTTTTACAGTGCAGGACAAGTTTGATTAGAAAAATCTTGCATCATAAGAATATTGCAGACAACAGCTACTTAAATATCCATATGGAAAATATTACAAATAATTATTATGTTTTCTTTTTTACAATTGTGCAAACTTATGTAAATTTTTTATTTACATACATTTGTATATTTTTTTTACCATAAAATATAATCACATGCACCTCGTGGTTACTATCATTATTTAATTAATTATCATTTTCAATTATTTGAATATAATTCCATATGGTTATTTATTATCAGTATATAAATACATATAGTATGATTTATAACAGCAAAGATGGCAGTTTGTATATTTTTCTTTTTTTGTTTTTATTCTCAAAATAAACATTCTGGAAAAACAAAATTTATAAAACATCATGATGTATAAATAGTTTGTCCAAAATAATAATTATTCGATTGCCAAGAATTCATTCTGATTTATTTTTTTTGTATTTTGTTTTCTTTCTTCTAGGATTTAAGAGCACGTTTGTTTTATTTGTATATATATATTTTTTACAAGATGTTATGAATCTTTTATTTTGGACCCTCATAAAACGTAATCTATTGCTAACAATTCTAATCTGTTGATGAGATTGTTTACCAAGTGGATGTGTAAGTTTTTGAATTTAATGTTCTTTAAAAGGTGTCAACATTAACTTTGAGTCCTCATAGCACTGCTTGTTAAATTAACGAATTAAAGCCAACAAACCAAACATTACTAAAAAACTCTTATATCATTATCACACATTTGTTTAGTTTATTTAAAGTGCTAAAAGTTCATTAATTGAATCACAATACAAGCAAATTACAGGTTGAATACATGCACAAGCGTGGGAGTGAACAAATGGAATTATTCTAAAATTTGTCTAAAATTAATTTTTTATATAAGTACATTTTGAGATCTCTTCAAAAATGTATATTGCCATAATTTGTACAATTAAAAAAGTTTATTTAAAATCTTCTTAAAACTATAAATAATTAATCAAATAACTGCATAGTATCATATGAAAAAGTAATTTTAAACAAATTATTGCATCCAATCAAAACATGCTCTTTTTTTGATAGTATCAATTGCAAATTGAATTTAAAATTATCACATCTGTTATAAATCATAACTTTTATAAAAGGATTTTTTTTTGACCACTCAAAAATCAAACTCTGAGATTTAATGCTCCCATTGTGTTGTCTTGTGCCAATAACATTTCACCAGTCCTACTTCAAATATTATACTACTTAATGCTAATCTCAGTGTAGTAAAAACCATCTGGATTATTTCAATATCAAAATACCAATCATGAAAAACCAAGGATATTCAATTTGTTGTAAAACAATACAATTAATTTTTTTCTATATATGCAATAAAATCAACCATCAAAATATACAAATTTTCATTAAAATTAATCACATTGATTATGAAAAAACAGTATATTTTAAAAAATTACACTAGTGATGCACAGCTAAAATTGGAAGGCTATTGTTGCATTCATCAGTTCTAACTCCCCAGGATCTTTTATATTTTTTTTAATAGAAAGATTTTTTTTCATTCAAGTTAAATCATTGAGCTTTCGGTTCTTCAGTATGCAAATATATAACTAGACTAGTTTAACACATTAACAAAGAGAAGACTTGATAATAGTTGAACAGGATTGTCCCAATTTTTCGTACTGTTCTATAATCCAAACTAAATTGAATTAATAATTCAATTAACTTGTTTTACAAAAATTTCAGTCACAACTAAGATGTAATAACTGAACCATAATCTATGGCAGATTTAATTTTTTATGAAGTGCCTATATTGTTGACTCCATATATCTTTATTGAGAGAATCTTGTAATAAAGAAGCTTGATCACTGTTTTTCAGACTAACAAAAGTTAATACAGTGCAAACAATACTAAGAATAAATAATTTTGGCAGTATAGATCCTGGGATGAACTGCATTACAGTGGCAGTGAAATATGCTATTTTATTAACACTTATCAACAGATTTTATACAGAATCAGTTCCCTGAACATGGCAGTGAAAGCCAAGGAAGTCTGTTATATCACCTGCAGAAATATAATTTTAAAAATAATAGTGATAAAAAAAGTTTGTAGATTCAAATTAGTGTTCAATTTCATAATTGGATGTTCTACTTTTCAAACAGCCTGTACATTACATGGCATATTCAATTTATCTCTTAATAAATTATCATTTCTTACTGACTATACATCATATGCATAAGTTATAAATTATTGACTTTAAATGGCAACTTTTTAAATAGTTAAAATAATAATAATAATAATAATAATAAAATAATTATAATATAATATAATATAATAATAATAAATTGTAACTTGGACAGATCCGATCGTGCTCGTGAATATAAAGTAGCTGCTGCACTTGAATGATTACTTGCACGGGGATTCTGTTGACAATTCAAACTTAAGGAATGCAACTGTATACTTAATTTCATTTGTTTTAAATAAACACAAAACATACATAAATACAAAATAACATTTAAATGAAGATCGCTGGATGCAAAAATGACTAAGATAATGAATAAAGGAACAAAGAAATGGCACAAAAAAGTTGTAAATGACATGAGTTATAAATTAAATAATGATGTATGTTTTAAAAAACGGCATGTGTAACAGGAAACTATTCTGAGTTTGAATATATTCTTGAGCATTCCTGTTTGATGAGGCTGAATATAAATAGTAGAAATTATACAAAAAACAAAATGTATGTTGTTATTTTCCTGAAAAATCATAAATATTCATTATTACATTATTGTACTGGCATTTTTTCTTATTTTTAATAAGTGAATCTACTTGGAATGCTAAGACGAAGGAACTTGATAGTATGTACCAACATAGAAATCTTTCTAAATAATTTAAAACAGAACTATGAAAATCAGACGAGTTAAAAGCACAAGATGATTAACTTTTTAAAATATCTACACAGGGACTGCTGAGGTGCCCATGTGAGCAGAGGCACTTTTTATTTTTCTTTCCTTTTGAATTTTGTTGTTATTTTTTTATTGGCTTTGTACTTGCTTGGATACGCAGACCAAATGAAGAAAAATTTTGCAATGATGGCAGTGACTTCACAATCCACTGGCAGAGCTCTTGATGTGGACGAAAGTTCAAATTTTAAACATTTTCATTTTTGGTTCCAGTTGGTAAAAAAAATCATCAACGGGAAGGCTTCTCTGAGATCTTGTTATGTTATGGATGAGGTAGGAATTTTCAACATACCAAGAAATAAAAATTAAAAAATTTTTTTATTTTTTGAAAAGCAATTCAGACTATTGTTGATTTCATCAAGCAATGTAGGTTGTAAGATCTGGAAAAAAACAAAAAGTTTTATTCTAATTTAGCAATACTTCTAATTAAAATGAAATGTTTTGAAGAATGATTTATAAAAATTTTAAAATATATTCTTTAATTTTTCTAATTATTACATAAACAGTAGAAGTTTGTTATTTAATCTAACACTCAATAATTTGGTAACCTGTGTAGTATTCTACAAATTGGAATTTGTTTCAAATCTGATGCATTAAAGAAATTGGAAATTGAGACAAAGGTGGTAGTGCACTGCATGTAAATAAGTCAACCATGGGGTTGACAGTAATGTGATCAAGAAAAATGATTCATTTTGTTACAGCACTCTGTGTTGAACTAAATGCTTTCATGGTGCTTTCCTATACCTAATATGCATTTATACTATGCTTACCAAATAAGTTGTTTTGTGATTGGTTGCAGAAATGTTATCAAAGTTTTAAAAAAATACAAAAAATCTTCATGCTGTAAAACCTAAACAGGAATTGTTCATGATGATGGTGACCTCATCAATGCTGTTGATCTCTCAGATTTATTGTAAGGAACTTTGGTGATTAGTATTGTACTAGAGTTTCAAGAATATAGAAAATATGGATAAAGTATTACAAATTTTCTTTATATAGTAAATCTCTATATAAATAAAGCTGCCTAAATAGAGAATAAATCTTGGAATGAAATGATTAATGAAATACTATTATAAGCCAGAAATCTGTCTAATGTAAAAATAGAAGACATTTTGAGAACAAATTTTCTAACAAACTGACAGAGACAGCCAGATGTCCTCTCCAATTCAAATGAAACTTTGCAAGCATGTAGCCCAAAACACAAATAGTTTTTTCTCCAAATAATAGGTCCCACTTCTCAAGAATTTCTAAAAAAATGGTCCTCTGAAAATTGAGTATTTAGCTTAAGTCTTTGGAAAGTTCAATTCTCATAATTGATATAGCCAAGTGGATAAGACACTAGGTATAAGAGCTGTGCGATATAAATTTGAGTCTTCATACTCAGATTTTTTTTAAAAATGTGTAACAAAATTATTTTATTTTACTGTATCATTAGAATTATTATTAATACTGTTATTCCACACATTTAAAGCTTATAAAAGAGATTTTAAAACATGTGATGTTATTTCCTATTTAGCAAAAACAAACTATCTGTAGATTTAATTAACTCTTTTATGTCATTAATTATTACTTCATATTAATTTTCAGATAGGGTTATATTATTATATTTGAAGTGTAACAAACACAAGCACACAAGGAAATTGTCTATAACATTAACAATTAAAAAATGCTGTGATTATGCTACCCCAATCTTCATATCAGACTTGTCTTTTTTGTCCATCTACAGTAATGCCTGAAGTTTATTCGCTTGTGTTGATATAGTATATAATGAAGAGCTAAAATATCTGAAAATAAATATGAAGAAATCAAAATTTTATTTAACTTCATACAAGAGTTAAATCTACAGAGACTTCATTTTGCTAAACAGGAAATGGCATTACAGTTTTTAATCTAGTTTATTACAAGCTTTAAATGTGAAAAATAACAGTAGTAATAATAATAATGCTAATGATACAGTAAAATAATAAAATGATTTTGTTATGCATGAAAAAAAAAGTGCAAAGGTGCAAACTACATTGTGCAGTTCCCATGCCTAACACCTTATCTACTTGGCTATCTTAATTATAAGAAGTGAATCTTCCAAAGACTTACAGTAGAGCATCGATTATCTGACCCCCCATCAACCGTCACATTGGTTAACCGACCACGTTCTAGTCGGCAAATTCAAATGTCCGCTAGTGATGTGGTGCTACAATATTTGGCTATGTCTTGGCTACTTTAATATTATTTTTGTTAAATTTTGCATGGTTTAGCTGTAACACTGTCTCGACCATGAAAGGGAGGCCACTATTTAAATGAGGCTTAATTTTCTAATTTTTAACAATACAATAGTGACAATTATTATTAAAAAATTTTTTTGTTAGGCTTAACATCAATGAAAATTCAACACAAAGTAGGTTAATAGCAATATACTAATATACTAATTACATGGGATATACTAATATACTATGTTAATAATGTATTTTTTCACACTTTTCGGTTATCCGTTTTTTCAGTTATCTGACCATCCCCAGTCCCCAATTGAGTCGGATAATTGATGCTCTACTGTATTTATAAGCTACACATTCAATTTTCAGAGGCCCATTTTTTTTGGAAATGCTTGAGAAGTAGGTATTATTCAGACAAGAATCTATTTGGGTTTAGGGCTACGTGCTTGCCAAGTTTTGCTCAAATTAGAGAGGACAATGTCTGGTCATCTCCTTGTGAGTGAAATGAAATTTTTCAGCATAAAGGCAGCTAAATTATAATTAATTCTGAAACATGCTAGTTTAGATCATGATTCAACTTCTTGGTGATGAGACTTAGAATCTGTCATTTTTTTTTCTTTCCTACGATTACTTTCATAGTCTAATCTTGATAATACAACAACAACTAATGTTACTCCAAACTCTCTAGAAGAGTTAATTATTAAAATCATAACTCTGCCAACATGGAAAATTCTGGCCTTTGTATTCCATTTTAAAGAAGCATTACTTTATCATCAATTACATCTTTCATAATTCATTTTGTAATATTGCTTCTCAAGTTCTACTTAATAGCTTTATGTTACTTTTCCATGCTTTTAGTGTTTATTTAATGCTTAAGTTTCATATTTTTAAAACATTTTTCAAATAATAAACTTTTCAAAAGCAAACTATCACTTTCTGAAATGAAAGTGTAGTTTGATTTTGGAAAAGTTTATTACATTTTATTATATATTATATTATTATTATATACAACTCAGCAATATGAAAATAGAGTATAAGTCATTGAAGTATAAGTTATTGATATATTTCAACTTCATTCAGATAACAGATTTCTGTACACGTGGAGAAAAATTTTGATAACATGGAAAAAGAATTACTGTTGGAAAAAATTTAAAAACAAGAAATTAAAATTGGCAAGTTAGATTCTTATCACACCTAGAGATTCACAACATCGGAAAGCCTTTATTTAACTTTTGTAAGATTTTGACCTTTTTTACAAAAATTTAGATCCATCTCACATGAACAGACATATATTAAACATTTTAACCAATGCACTTACCCATAAATGCATCCCACCTCACAATTAAAAAGAAATTAAAATATTAAATGAAAAATAACAGGAGGTTAACCTGTAGGTTGCATTTATATGATACAAAAAATATATGAATTTAGTTGTAATCATTTTTCATCTAAAATATAAACCTATATATTTTCTTCTTTATGATATGATCCATGATAATCTTTTATAATACAGTATTTTTCAGTATAGTACTCATATTTTTAAAAATATATATTTACTTTTACAATACATAAGAAAAAAATTCTTAAGTATCATAAAAGTAAAGTTTCAGTGTCTTTTGTTCTAATACAGTCTTTTCCAGTTTAATTTATGTAGACAGAACTCTTACAGGTGAGACCCTGATTTATAAGCATTCCTAATTTTTCGAAACCTTTTCTTATATCAGAATCTTGTAAATAAGGAAAAGTTTTTTCATTACTTCCTATGGAAAAAATCTGTACCCATTTTGGCATATTTCAATCAACACTGAAGTGCTACAAAACATCTATTCACCTATTAACCAATTGTTCTAAATGTAATAAAATAAAATATGTGTTGATTATTCGCTAATATAAAAGGAACCAATACAAAATGAGAGTAGCAAATACATAAGATATTATGTTATCATAAATGTCTTTATAAGTATAATATTCACATTATTAATAAGTTTTTCTATTAAAATTCTTATTTTCAGTTACCATATTTTCTTGATTCAAAGATACATTCTTTTTACCCATTTTTAATTGTCTGAAATAAAAGTGCATTTTATATTTATAGTCCAAAACAAGAATCAATAATCATATCATTTCATTTTTGGTAATGAATGTTTAATTTAAGCTCATTAAAATATAGAATGTCTTCAAGACTACATTATAATGTAGCATTAAAAGTAAAGTTATTGCATATATAGAAAATCAAGGAAAGAGAACTGCCAAACATTACCTACTTCATGGTATTAATATTGCTTTTCTAAAACTTTTCTTCAAAAAAAAAAAAAAAAAAATCTTAAAATTCAACTTCAAAATCATAGTGCATCTTAGAATTGAAATACAGTAATTGGGCATTTGTTTTTTTTTATTAACATTCTATATTCATATTCTATAATTTGATTTTGTTTATTATCTGAAGTGCTCAAACTTCTTATTTAAATTATTAACTCTCTAAAATAGTTCTCAAAAAGTAGATTATTGTTTCTTCATTACAAGAAATTTCTTATAGAAAAACCTATGTCAATATTTTATAGTTTCTAAAATATTAGATTTAATTTTAATAATAAAGTTCTAATTACCTGAATTACACTTCATTCTATACTGATGTGTGGGCAGCGAATGAGATGTTACATATTCTGTCTGATGTCCAACATGATCGTGGCCATTGGACAGTATATGAGGATTTCGAGCTTGATGATCTTGAAGCAGAGTTGAAAAAGGATGCGGATATGTCACACCATTTAATGATGGCATATGATTAGGCACTATACCATTTTTAACCCCAGAAGAATGAGAAAGCAAAGAATTTGAATCATTAATAATTGATAAACGTTTCTGTTGTAAATGTAAAGATGGTCTACACATAGTTCCATTTGGATTTGCTGTATATCCAGTTTGCATCAATGGTGAATGTGACTGATGAGGCTGAGAGAGACCATAATCAAACCTTCCCACAGAAGAAACTGGAGCATTATTGGATATTGATCTTTGAACTTCTGGTGAAATTAAATTAGGTGGTGGAACTGAGAGATTTATTAATCGAGAATTAATATGAGAAGTGAGAAGAGGTATCGATGGGTGGCCGTTTAAACTTGTTGAAGATGGTGGTGGCACAGAAAAGTTTGGTGGTGGAATGGAAAAGTTTGTCAACATTGGAACCATAGGTGCTGCACTAGAAGATGACATTGAAGTTGGTGATATTAATGCTAACTGTTGTAAATTGGAGGATTGTGGTGTTCTCCCACAATAATTTGCAGAATTATCTGATGGCAGTGAACTGGGAGGACCAGACATTTGTAACTGATTGGCAGTGGGTGCTTTTTGAGATCCCACAACTCCGTAAGATGCACAATTCATTCCTATAACCCTTACTGGATCTGAATGTAGTTTTCCATTTGACATATTATTTGATGATCGCATATCAGCTTGGGAAATTCCAGGCATTCCATTTTGATAGTTCCACTGCTGAACTTTTTTCTCTTCATTACAAGATTCTGAAGACAACTGAGAATACTTCCCAGAACGATTTGTTCCTTCATATTCTCTGTCTGGTGGTCCAGGAGGAGTTCTGTTTTCCGGAACATTCAAAGCAAATGTAAGAACTGTCCCATTTCGGCTACATTCCCATTCTTTTCTATCTGTTTGTGTTTTATCATGATGTTTATTTCTGTTGTAACAAGAACTACTATTTGTTTTTCTTTCCACTGTGTGCTCTCTGTCATTAGAATAATATTTAGATTTAGAATTATCATATTTTGACCTTGCATTGAATCTACCAAAACTACTTGTAGAAGTTCTATCACTGCGTGAATCTGTGCTTGATGGTCTGCTGCTAAAAGGGCTTGCAGACCTTGACCGAGAACGAGAACGTGAAACAGACCTTCCATTTCTGTCATGACTACTGATAGAATAACTTCCTTGACTTGTATGTTGGCTGCTATGACTCAGACTTCTTGGACTTGGTGACCTGCTCAAACTTTGTCTACTGCATGGACTATCAACACTACTTATGGGACTATGACCATGGTAGGGAGATAGAGGCATATGAGGAGTCGGTGGTCTGTCTGGAGACACTGATGGCGTACGAGGTGGTGTATCTGGTGGTGTTCGTGGACCACGACGAGGCTGAATCAATGAATTTAGTTTGTTGCTTGATTTGATTGAATTCACAATACCACATCTGTCATGAACTTTTGGTGAAGAATTATGACTTGAAAAATTAGTTACCTTTAGTTTTACTGATGTTGGTCCTTCTCGAACTGAACTGTATTCACGAACTGAATGTTTTGATCCATTTAGAAAAAATTCTTTGTGTTTTGATTTAAAATATCCAATGTTAAATGTACACTGATCCTTATGATTTTCTCTTGATTTTTCCTTTCTTGCTGATTTGTTCTTTTTACTGCTTGTATAGTTTCCATCAGAACTTTTATGAGATTTCTCTTTTCGTGGAATATCTATTTGAGTTGAGGCTAAAGCAACTAACTTATCAAATCCACTACTTATTCTAGCTTGCCAATGCTTTCCATGTGAATGAATAAGATGTCGTTCATCATCTTTTGATGTTAAAATTGCTTTTTCTGAAAAAAAATTATTTTGATGTAATTAAAAAGTATAAACATTAAAACAATTAATTATACTGATGGCCAAGTAAAATGCAACACCATGTAGGCCTCTAGATATTGCAGGTGTTGCATTTTTCTTAGCCAGCAGTGTATATTAATTAATTACAAACAAATTGCTTAAATTTAATAATTAACATTTAATTGCAATTATTAAATGAAGTTGCTAATATAATTAATTTATTACTAAAATAATAATTTCAAAAGAATTATTTAAAATTCAACACATTTAATTTGTGTTTGAACTTGTTAGATGCTTGAACAAAAGTGACAAACTTTTTTGGATATACATGCTGAAGTTCAAAACTACATTTAAAGAAACTGAGTAAATTTAATAAATATAAAAAGTACTACATTTTCACAAAGATAAAATACTTTGCTTCTGTTCTGTTTTGCATCATTTCACACCAGAAAAAATTAACAAATATGAAGACAACCTTTCTTTTACTGCTCTACCACTGCAATAAAATGCAAATATGGAGCAAAAAGAATCCTCTGGCATTCTTGCCAAAAATCACAATAATACATTTAAGTAAAAAATAATAAAAAATATGGTAAACATACATTATTAAATATAAATACCACTGGCCACATGTTTTACTACTTTTACTTAGGAGTAAATCTACTTTAAAATTAAAATAAATTTAAAAAAGAAAGCTGAAAAACTAAACTTGTTATAAAATCAGAATAAAAAAAACTAAAATTTATATATATTGAAATTTGATCATTTTGTTCCAATCTCATTTATCTTTTAAAATAATGTATTTCTCAAATTTTTAATAATTTTTGCTTTCCAGTCAAGATTTATTTTAGAATCTAGGGATTATCCTACCAAAAATCATTATTAATTTAAATTTGGCAAGAAATTTCCCAGACCATTGTTAAAAATGATCATTATTTCTCAAGAACAATGCATTCTAGTATTTTAACATCCCAGAACTGTTATTTTGCTATAACTTTAATTTGACAATAAAAAAATATCCCATGCTTAATACTCAATGTTAAATATAGACATGCGTATTAATTAAAATTTATTGACAGTGTACAGTACATACCAGTGTGGCAGGCTATAAGCACTAACATTTCTCATTTGAAAAACTGTTTTTAAAAAGCAATAAACTATAAAATAACAATAATGTATAACCAGACATCTATTATTCTGATAAAACATGTGACAATTCTATTTTTAAAATTCCTCAGAAAGTTTAAAATCAAACTTTGTTTTTGAGTATGTTGTTTTATGATTTTTTAGACTCTCTCTCCAAATGTATATAGTGTGTTAAAAATTAAAACAAAGACAGTTTTTAGCTAATGGCCACTTGCCTAGAAGGTGAAAGATTTCGACTATTATTATTAGGAAACCTTCTGTTGTCAGCAGCGTGTGCTAATGATGAAATTGGTGTCACTTAATTTTTTCAGTGGCAGTTTGATAGGGAGTGATTTAATCAATTATCATGATACTTGACACAAGATAGAATTGCTGAAGAGTTAGTGATCTCCACAGCAACTGACCCTACTTTAAATATTATAAATAAGAGAAAAGAAAACAATTCCCTCAACCTGTGGATATGGCTCAAATTCAATGACCTACAAACAACCTGAGAATTATCCCAAATAACAGACTGAATTTCCTTACTTCCATCACTGATAATCAATCAGTGATGGAAGTAAGGAAATTAAGCCATCCCCACTGACACAAAAAAAACTTAAAATTTATTTGTTTGAACTTCAAAACGTTTATGATGTCAACTATAGTTTATCAGACTGTCCACAATGCAATCATCATGAATATGTTAATAAAAACTATTTATTAATTATTCAAATATTTTTCATTTTTGAGTTAGCTTTCCTTTGATTACTTCTGAATCTGCCATTGCTGACTAGTTTCTTTGCAAAAAATCTTTCCCTCATGCTATAGAATATAACATTTGATCCAATTCAGAAAGGCCTAGCCATGAACATTATTAAATTGTTAAATTCAAACTTAGATGTTTATTTTCACACCTGTCATTTTAATGTGTATATTTACTCTTATCACATTTTATTTTTTATTTTATCTTGTTTTAATTCTAATCTTAAACATATATTGCTAATTTAACAGTTTAATTAACTTCTCCATTTTTTGAATGTTTTTGAATCAGGAGATTAATAATATATCTCATTTTTGCAATCAGAAGTTATATCATCAATGCGATCAAGTCCTATTAATATACTGTAGTCATAGTAAACTAATAACAATAAATAATAATCAAAAAAGGACAATAAGTATTAATTAACAAGGTATAACATTGTTTCTAGTTTTGATAAAGAAATTATTTCAAATACAAATAGAAAAAAAAAGAAAAATCAATATTCATATATAATTCTGCCTAATACTATAAACAATTTATAGACTTAGTTTGAAAAAGAAAAAAAAAAAAATATCATCATCATCATCTGTAGAACTGTACTTCTATATGCTATCTCAAGATCATAATGAGATGGTCCTCATGACCCAGATAGTCATTGGCAATCATATGTAACAAGATCATTACCAAGATTCAAATTATGACATGATGTATAAAATTACTGTTATTTTATTTTAATGTGTACAGTCCATAATTAAAGCTTCTTTTATCTTTATTACTTCTTATACAATAAAAGTTAGTTATTGCAAAAAAAAAAAAAAAAAAAAAGTGGATATACTCAGTGGCGTAGCGTAGTGGGGGCGGCCCGCCCCAGGCGGTACTTTTTTAGGGGGCTGCAAAATTTCACAATAAATAATAATAATATCTTGTAAAAATTTGAAACATCCTAGTCTATACTTGCATCGCGCCTATGATAGTGCTATCATCCGGACGGTCCGGGAATCGGCTTGCCATCCAGGTGAACTAGTAATTTTCTCATCCAAGGAAATACTGCGAGACATGTTGACCTTTTTTTTTTACTTGTACAATTCATTCGCGTTCATATACACCACTAATATCCAATAGAACTATTTTAAACAAGTCGCTGCACTACCACCGAATTTTTCATTGCTTGTTCTGTGACAAAACTGAATTTTGGTCTTTTAAACTGAAATACCTAAATAAGGGGAGCAAAATTTTCCTCCGCCCCGGGCGGCTGACACCCATAGTACACCACTGGATATACTACTAACTGGTTTCAGGTGTGTTTTGAGTTAATTATAAAAGTTTAAAAATTTGGCACCATCTTTGTAAATAAATAAATAAATGACTGATAAGTTTAGGAAGCCAACTTTATTAATTATAAGAAATGTTTTCAGTCAAAATTTAACCATTCTCGGAGAATGGTTAAATTTTGACTAAAAACATTTCTTATAATTATTAAAGTTGGCCTTCTAAAATTAACAGTCATTTGTTCATTTATTTAAAAGTTAAAATATTAACCAGCTGGATTTTTAAATATATAAGATATATAATAAAGAAGATAAAGAAGAAGAAGAAGAAGGAAAAAAAAAAAAAAAAATACACACCTTCTGATTTTCTCAAACTGCTGCGATTTCTTACTTTTACTTTGAGGCCATTTTCTTTCACAACACCATCTATATTTGGTGAAATCTTCTGATATGAATATAAAATATGATTTGATTCAGATGATTTTTTAAAGGATGGAGAACTGTCTGTACTACTACCATTTCCCACTTCAAAGAGTCCAATTGATTTTTTTGAGCGTGAATAATCATCTCTACTATGAGATGATGAATGCTTTCTTTTCAATTTTTTAATTTTTCCATCTTCACGTTTCAAGCTTCCATTTCTTGCTGCGGATGCAAGAAGATTGCCGAGGTGAAGAATTAGACCATTTCCAAGTTTTGGGCTATCTGTTCTATCATGACCACTCATTGGTGAAGTAGATGAACAGCTGCCAGATGATGATCTTTGTGGCCTGCTTTTAGAATTCTTTCTTTCTTTCTCTTGTTCCCTAGAAGTATCACCACCACCATCTGCTTTGCATAAAATGGGAGGAGATGGATCTCTATCATTTGAGAAAATCTTTGTTGCAGATTTTTTGACTGAATTTGGTATATCCATAAACTTCATATGGTCTTCACTGCTGCTATTATTGCAGATATTACTTGAATGATACTGTGTGTGAGTACTATTATCAGTTGTACCCAAACCACTATCAATACATGACTGATAGCGATCTGACGGAGAAAATAAGTCAATTTTACCAAGTGAAGGTGGTGGAGGAGAGACAGCAGAATACATTGTATCTTCTAGATTTTCTGATGATATTGGAGTTCTGCTAGGACTAATAGGAGAATAAGCAATTGGAAGAGGATCTGGAATAACATCTGTTTTTGATGCATTTTCCATAGATTTCATATCTTCTCTTAGAGTAATATTGTCATTATTGCACACTAAGATATTTGAAGATCCATTAATATGAGAATTCATATTATGGGATATGGAATTATAACTGAGATTCTGGTTAATTCCATTTTTTTCCATATCCCATAATTTGTTTGATCTTATGAATGAAGAGAAATTATTGAATTTTGGTTCTTCTATTTTAATTTGTGATGTTGCATCAGATGATGAAATATGATTAAAGTACACTTGAGATTGTTTTTGTTGTTCAGAAACAGATGATGGCTCAGGAAGTATACCCTTAGGACTCAAAATTGGTGCTGGAGGGCTACAACCTAGAGATGTTGGCACTATATCTTGTGGTGATTTTTTAATACAATATGGTGTATGTAAAGGAGAGAATGGTATTTGCGTTTCCCCATTTAAATGCTTCTCTAACTTTGGTGGAGAGGAATCCTCTTTTAGAGCATTTGCTATAATGTTTTTAATTCTCTCTTCGAAGTTAGGAACTGTAATGCTCTCACGAATACTTGGTCCATTGAATGCAATATCAGCATAGGACTTTTCTTTGGCACCAAATATATCTTTACAAAGAATTGATGACTTGTGAAAAATACCATTTGGTTTCTGCTGTGTAAATATAGTTTTTTCTAAAGCATTTACTTCACTTTCCAATTTTATCATTTTGTTATGGAGCTGTCGCTTATAAAAGAGAGCCATTGAAATATCACTCAAAATACTTTCTCTGGTTTTCTTTTCTGTGACCAAATCCTACAAACACAAATTAATTAATTATAATTGCATACTTATATCATGATACAAAGATTAAACAATAAATTTACATTAAATATAAATATGTATATACACATTATAGTAAAAGATCAGTGTGTGAATGGCAACATTCAATGGTAAATATTGACATACAACTAATCTGTCAGCAAAAGATCTTCCCAAAGATTTCTGGTATTACTAGTAGCCCGGGACGCCCTCTAGTGGGTGTTCTAGCAGCGGCGATGTCATTCCACGGTATAAATAATTATATATACCGCTATAAATAAATTATACTAATTTAAATACCGTATTTTGATAAGTATAAGTCGCTGTCAAGTATAAGACATCCATATTTTGAGACAAAAATTTTAGAAAAAACTTTTTTAATGGGATTGTCTAAAGATGCATTTTATTCGGTTTTTTATTCAAGAATATGACAGATGGATGAATTGATGCCTTTATTAAACTGAAATAATCGTCATTTCTTAATGTAAACTCAGAGGTCATGTGATGACAGTCGACAGAACATGGCGGCGATGACTCGCATGTCACTACTCTGATAATCTAGGTACTCTAGCCATTCGGTTGAGGGACCATCTGCTTAATGGACCACTGCACAGGCTGGTCCCTAGAGTGGACCACTACTATAGATAATTTCATTGTAAAAATGGTTACCTGTCGAGTATAAGACGCACCATGATTTTGAGCCCCAAAAAGTAGAAAAAAAAGTGCGACTTATACTTGTCAAAATACAGTAATAGCTGAAAATCATTGCTACGGATGCCCCGTAGTGTGTGTTCTAGGCATTCCATGACAGATTACAGATATACAAACAGTGGCATCAATGGCTTATATAAGTAGATAGTGTTTGAACATTCTCTGGTATATGTCTACATACATCAATAACCTGTGGTGAATATCAGAAATAGTTGGGTCTAGTGAATCAGAAAAATGGTTGCCTGAGGCTTGTGCATTGTTTGAATGTCATCAGCTGTTCTTTGTTGCAAGTTTGGCATTTACAGTATATGTGAGTTCTCATTGGTTACTTGTAATGTGTCTTTTTATTTGAGTGTGTAATGTACTAAGGGTTGCTATATTGGGCTATTACCATCATAATGAGTAAAGCATGTCATTATAAAACACAGTTGATCCTTGAACAAAACAAGCTTGAACTGCATGAGCCCACTTATACGCACATTTTTTTTCATTAAATATTATATGTATAGTTCTAAACATTACATTCTCCAAATATTAAAGAATGTAAAATGTTCAGTCAAGATGGAACACTGTTCTGTGCAACACAGCATTGTGGCAGTAGAGATGCTTATAAAGAAAGTGTCAATCACAGCAACTAAACACAGTGTCTGACTACAGTTTGTTAGGTGTGATGCACTGAGTCATAATACCAATTTACATGGTACAGGTGTCAAAATGGCATCAAGAAAGAAGTGTGAAGGACACCAAACTTCCAGGATGTCATTATTTGATTTGCACACCAGAAAATGTGAATCATGTAAGAGATGCCATTTTCTGCAGTCTGTGCAAATCTTCTCTGAAACTAGTGCTTACTCTCAGTTTGTCAGAGAGTAGCATTTGCAGAATTTTGCACAAAGATCTGATTACCATTCTTACAAAATTTACAAGCAAATTCAGGAAATTTTGAAACACATGTTGCAATGAGTTGTGTTGTCATTTCCAGCAAGACTAAATGAGCAAATTAATTGTAAGGGTGGACACTTATATGATTTTCTAGTAGTGTTTTGTTCTAATTCTTCTATAAAAGAGGTATGTATCTTTGCTAAGAAATAAATGTTTACATATTCCTATAAAATGTTATTTTATTTTAAAAACTGTTATATGTTTCTGATGATCCCTGTGTTTTCCAAAACCTATATTAGAATGACTTGTTTGAGAAAGAACACAGATGCTTAAGCAATTGCAAATACAAAAATATTACATATCAAGTTGTAACATTGTATCTAAATTTATGCAAATTATGCCAAATGAAGCAAAGTTCTCTTAAAAAAAAGGCATTGAGTAAAACCTTTAGTTTGGAATTAAACTCAAGATGTTAGATAGATTTGAAGTCCAATAAGGATTGCAATTTCAAATTTATTATGCACACCATTAGGGATTGTAAATTTACCGACTTTTTCATTTACCAGTAATTCGGTAAATTAAAATTAAAATACCGGTTTACTGGTAAATTTTTTTCTTGAAAAATAAAATTAAGGTGATAAAAAATATAAGTCTATGATTTCCATTTCACATTTTTTATTTCAAAGATATCAAATATAAAAAATATAAAAATTAAAGTGTTATTCTAAACAAACTATAATAATAAATATAGAAATAAACAGAAATAAAATAATACAGAAAAATAAAAATACAACAGAAATACTATAAAGTACCTAATACCATTTTATTGATTATCATTTTTTAAAATTAACTTCTCAAGAAACTTAAATTATTTATAGTCTTATCTCCTGATTTTGATCTAATTTTTGTACAAAATAATTTAGATCCCGAGAATATTCTTTCTGATTCAACACTTGTTGGACAAATGGTCATTAAATTAAAATTAAACAAAAAATACCTCACA
Source organism: Centruroides sculpturatus (assembly GCF_000671375.1). Taxonomy (NCBI): domain Eukaryota; kingdom Metazoa; phylum Arthropoda; class Arachnida; order Scorpiones; family Buthidae; genus Centruroides; species Centruroides sculpturatus. Next base: position 439,975 of record NW_019384848.1, read on the forward strand.
TAAAATTAATAATGAGGTATATTGTTGCTTACACTTACCTGTTTTTTTTTTNAGCAGCGTGTGCTAATGATGAAATTGGTGTCACTTAATTTTTTCAGTGGCAGTTTGATAGGGAGTGATTTAATCAATTATCATGATACTTGACACAAGATAGAATTGCTGAAGAGTTAGTGATCTCCACAGCAACTGACCCTACTTTAAATATTATAAATAAGAGAAAAGAAAACAATTCCCTCAACCTGTGGATATGGCTCAAATTCAATGACCTACAAACAACCTGAGAATTATCCCAAATAACAGACTGATTATCAGTGATGGAAGTAAGGAAATTAAGCCATCCCCACTGACACAAAAAAAACTTAAAATTTATTTGTTTGAACTTCAAAACGTTTATGATGTCAACTATAGTTTATCAGACTGTCCACAATGCAATCATCATGAATATGTTAATAAAAACTATTTATTAATTATTCAAATATTTTTCATTTTTGAGTTAGCTTTCCTTTGATTACTTCTGAATCTGCCATTGCTGACTAGTTTCTTTGCAAAAAATCTTTCCCTCATGCTATAGAATATAACATTTGATCCAATTCAGAAAGGCCTAGCCATGAACATTATTAAATTGTTAAATTCAAACTTAGATGTTTATTTTCACACCTGTCATTTTAATGTGTATATTTACTCTTATCACATTTTATTTTTTATTTTATCTTGTTTTAATTCTAATCTTAAACATATATTGCTAATTTAACAGTTTAATTAACTTCTCCATTTTTTGAATGTTTTTGAATCAGGAGATTAATAATATATCTCATTTTTGCAATCAGAAGTTATATCATCAATGCGATCAAGTCCTATTAATATACTGTAGTCATAGTAAACTAATAACAATAAATAATAATCAAAAAAGGACAATAAGTATTAATTAACAAGGTATAACATTGTTTCTAGTTTTGATAAAGAAATTATTTCAAATACAAATAGAAAAAAAAAGAAAAATCAATATTCATATATAATTCTGCCTAATACTATAAACAATTTATAGACTTAGTTTGAAAAAGAAAAAAAAAAAAATATCATCATCATCATCTGTAGAACTGTACTTCTATATGCTATCTCAAGATCATAATGAGATGGTCCTCATGACCCAGATAGTCATTGGCAATCATATGTAACAAGATCATTACCAAGATTCAAATTATGACATGATGTATAAAATTACTGTTATTTTATTTTAATGTGTACAGTCCATAATTAAAGCTTCTTTTATCTTTATTACTTCTTATACAATAAAAGTTAGTTATTGCAAAAAAAAAAAAAAAAAAAAA
>NW_019384848.1:441459-482809 GCF_000671375.1 Centruroides sculpturatus
TGGTTTCAGGTGTGTTTTGAGTTAATTATAAAAGTTTAAAAATTTGGCACCATCTTTGTAAATAAATAAATAAATGACTGATAAGTTTAGGAAGCCAACTTTATTAATTATAAGAAATGTTTTCAGTCAAAATTTAACCATTCTCGGAGAATGGTTAAATTTTGACTAAAAACATTTCTTATAATTATTAAAGTTGGCCTTCTAAAATTAACAGTCATTTGTTCATTTATTTAAAAGTTAAAATATTAACCAGCTGGATTTTTAAATATATAAGATATATAATAAAGAAGATAAAGAAGAAGAAGAAGAAGGAAAAAAAAAAAAAAAATACACACCTTCTGATTTTCTCAAACTGCTGCGATTTCTTACTTTTACTTTGAGGCCATTTTCTTTCACAACACCATCTATATTTGGTGAAATCTTCTGATATGAATATAAAATATGATTTGATTCAGATGATTTTTTAAAGGATGGAGAACTGTCTGTACTACTACCATTTCCCACTTCAAAGAGTCCAATTGATTTTTTTGAGCGTGAATAATCATCTCTACTATGAGATGATGAATGCTTTCTTTTCAATTTTTTAATTTTTCCATCTTCACGTTTCAAGCTTCCATTTCTTGCTGCGGATGCAAGAAGATTGCCGAGGTGAAGAATTAGACCATTTCCAAGTTTTGGGCTATCTGTTCTATCATGACCACTCATTGGTGAAGTAGATGAACAGCTGCCAGATGATGATCTTTGTGGCCTGCTTTTAGAATTCTTTCTTTCTTTCTCTTGTTCCCTAGAAGTATCACCACCACCATCTGCTTTGCATAAAATGGGAGGAGATGGATCTCTATCATTTGAGAAAATCTTTGTTGCAGATTTTTTGACTGAATTTGGTATATCCATAAACTTCATATGGTCTTCACTGCTGCTATTATTGCAGATATTACTTGAATGATACTGTGTGTGAGTACTATTATCAGTTGTACCCAAACCACTATCAATACATGACTGATAGCGATCTGACGGAGAAAATAAGTCAATTTTACCAAGTGAAGGTGGTGGAGGAGAGACAGCAGAATACATTGTATCTTCTAGATTTTCTGATGATATTGGAGTTCTGCTAGGACTAATAGGAGAATAAGCAATTGGAAGAGGATCTGGAATAACATCTGTTTTTGATGCATTTTCCATAGATTTCATATCTTCTCTTAGAGTAATATTGTCATTATTGCACACTAAGATATTTGAAGATCCATTAATATGAGAATTCATATTATGGGATATGGAATTATAACTGAGATTCTGGTTAATTCCATTTTTTTCCATATCCCATAATTTGTTTGATCTTATGAATGAAGAGAAATTATTGAATTTTGGTTCTTCTATTTTAATTTGTGATGTTGCATCAGATGATGAAATATGATTAAAGTACACTTGAGATTGTTTTTGTTGTTCAGAAACAGATGATGGCTCAGGAAGTATACCCTTAGGACTCAAAATTGGTGCTGGAGGGCTACAACCTAGAGATGTTGGCACTATATCTTGTGGTGATTTTTTAATACAATATGGTGTATGTAAAGGAGAGAATGGTATTTGCGTTTCCCCATTTAAATGCTTCTCTAACTTTGGTGGAGAGGAATCCTCTTTTAGAGCATTTGCTATAATGTTTTTAATTCTCTCTTCGAAGTTAGGAACTGTAATGCTCTCACGAATACTTGGTCCATTGAATGCAATATCAGCATAGGACTTTTCTTTGGCACCAAATATATCTTTACAAAGAATTGATGACTTGTGAAAAATGCCATTTGGTTTCTGCTGTGTAAATATAGTTTTTTCTAAAGCATTTACTTCACTTTCCAATTTTATCATTTTGTTATGGAGCTGTCGCTTATAAAAGAGAGCCATTGAAATATCACTCAAAATACTTTCTCTGGTTTTCTTTTCTGTGACCAAATCCTACAAACACAAATTAATTAATTATAATTGCATACTTATATCATGATACAAAGATTAAACAATAAATTTACATTAAATATAAATATGTATATACACATTATAGTAAAAGATCAGTGTGTGAATGGCAACATTCAATGGTAAATATTGACATACAACTAATCTGTCAGCAAAAGTCCCAAAGATTTCTGGTATTACTAGTAGCCCGGGACGCCCTCTAGTGGGTGTTCTAGCAGCGGCGATGTCATTCCACGGTATAAATAATTATATATACCGCTATAAATAAATTATACTAATTTAAATACCGTATTTTGATAAGTATAAGTCGCTGTCAAGTATAAGACATCCATATTTTGAGACAAAAATTTTAGAAAAAACTTTTTTAATGGGATTGTCTAAAGATGCATTTTATTCGGTTTTTTATTCAAGAATATGACAGATGGATGAATTGATGCCTTTATTAAACTGAAATAATCGTCATTTCTTAATGTAAACTCAGAGGTCATGTGATGACAGTCGACAGAACATGGCGGCGATGACTCGCATGTCACTACTCTGATAATCTAGGTACTCTAGCCATTCGGTTGAGGGACCATCTGCTTAATGGACCACTGCACAGGCTGGTCCCTAGAGTGGACCACTACTATAGATAATTTCATTGTAAAAATGGTTACCTGTCGAGTATAAGACGCACCATGATTTTGAGCCCCAAAAAGTAGAAAAAAAAGTGCGACTTATACTTGTCAAAATACAGTAATAGCTGAAAATCATTGCTACGGATGCCCCGTAGTGTGTGTTCTAGGCATTCCATGACAGATTACAGATATACAAACAGTGGCATCAATGGCTTATATAAGTAGATAGTGTTTGAACATTCTCTGGTATATGTCTACATACATCAATAACCTGTGGTGAATATCAGAAATAGTTGGGTCTAGTGAATCAGAAAAATGGTTGCCTGAGGCTTGTGCATTGTTTGAATGTCATCAGCTGTTCTTTGTTGCAAGTTTGGCATTTACAGTATATGTGAGTTCTCATTGGTTACTTGTAATGTGTCTTTTTATTTGAGTGTGTAATGTACTAAGGGTTGCTATATTGGGCTATTACCATCATAATGAGTAAAGCATGTCATTATAAAACACAGTTGATCCTTGAACAAAACAAGCTTGAACTGCATGAGCCCACTTATACGCACATTTTTTTTCATTAAATATTATATGTATAGTTCTAAACATTACATTCTCCAAATATTAAAGAATGTAAAATGTTCAGTCAAGATGGAACACTGTTCTGTGCAACACTGCATTGTGGCAGTAGAGATGCTTATAAAGAAAGTGTCAATCACAGCAACTAAACACAGTGTCTGACTACAGTTTGTTAGGTGTGATGCACTGAGTCATAATACCAATTTACATGGTACAGGTGTCAAAATGGCATCAAGAAAGAAGTGTGAAGGACACCAAACTTCCAGGATGTCATTATTTGATTTGCACACCAGAAAATGTGAATCATGTAAGAGATGCCATTTTCTGCAGTCTGTGCAAATCTTCTCTGAAACTAGTGCTTACTCTCAGTTTGTCAGAGAGTAGCATTTGCAGAATTTTGCACAAAGATCTGATTACCATTCTTACAAAATTTACAAGCAAATTCAGGAAATTTTGAAACACATGTTGCAATGAGTTGTGTTGTCATTTCCAGCAAGACTAAATGAGCAAATTAATTGTAAGGGTGGACACTTATATGATTTTCTAGTAGTGTTTTGTTCTAATTCTTCTATAAAAGAGGTATGTATCTTTGCTAAGAAATAAATGTTTACATATTCCTATAAAATGTTATTTTATTTTAAAAACTGTTATATGTTTCTGATGATCCCTGTGTTTTCCAAAACCTATATTAGAATGACTTGTTTGAGAAAGAACACAGATGCTTAAGCAATTGCAAATACAAAAATATTACATATCAAGTTGTAACATTGTATCTAAATTTATGCAAATTATGCCAAATGAAGCAAAGTTCTCTTAAAAAAAAGGCATTGAGTAAAACCTATAGTTTGGAATTAAACTCAAGATGTTAGATAGATTTGAAGTCCAATAAGGATTGCAATTTCAAATTTATTATGCACACCATTAGGGATTGTAAATTTACCGACTTTTTCATTTACCAGTAATTCGGTAAATTAAAATTAAAATACCGGTTTACTGGTAAATTTTTTTCTTGAAAAATAAAATTAAGGTGATAAAAAATATAAGTCTATGATTTCCATTTCACATTTTTTATTTCAAAGATATCAAATATAAAAAATATAAAAATTAAAGTGTTATTCTAAACAAACTATAATAATAAATATAGAAATAAACAGAAATAAAATAATACAGAAAAATAAAAATACAACAGAAATACTATAAAGTACCTAATACCATTTTATTGATTATCATTTTTTAAAATTAACTTCTCAAGAAACTTAAATTATTTATAGTCTTATCTCCTGATTTTGATCTAATTTTTGTACAAAATAATTTAGATCCCGAGAATACTCTTTCTGATTCAACACTTGTTGGACAAATGGTCATTAAATTAAAATTAAACAAAAAATACCTCACATAAAATTAATAATGAGGTATATTGTTGCTTACACTTACCTGTTTTTTTTTTTTTTTAATGTCCCTTTAACCCTTTTAAATATCTATAAACACAATATTTTCTACATAGAAATTTCTAGTATGGATTTTTCATTTACCTAATTACCAGTAAATTTCAAAAATTTACTGGTAAATTTACCGAATGTTTTTTTGTCAATTTATCGGTTAACCAGTATACAATCCCTACACACCATAATAAATTTGAAATCAAGTTTTTCATTTTTAAATATAAGTTAGTTTGTAGAAACACTAATAAAAACAACCAATGAAGCTGAAAAGAGAAATCTGATAATTCTGATGTGAATAGTCAATACCTTACTTTTAGTATTAATATTTCCTTGTTGCAATATGTATTGAAACTGAATATTTGTAACAGAATTTTTTTGTTTTAATATTATCTAGCATATTAAATTTCATTCAAGCTACTTAATTTCCATGTTTAATATTTATGTAAACATATTTGTTTATTTTTTTGCAATTAAAAATTTTATTAAAAAATTAAGTAAATAAATAATCAAAATCAAAGATAACTTTTCAGCTCAAACTTATTTTAGAAAATTTTATTAAAAGTTTATTACCTTGCTTTATTTATGTAAGAATATTGTTTGTGTTTTAATATATTTTCTTATAAATCTATCTTTTTTCCAACGTTCATCTTCTACACATGGTGAATGTCAACATTCTCTAGTGCAAGTCAGAAATGACAACATTATAAAAAATATTTCAGACATAAACTGAATAACTTAATAGGTTTTGTAAAAAAAATGGCAAAAGTAAATTAAATATATTTTATAAAATTTCCTTCTATAGACAGATCATCCACAAAACACTTTCATGTATCATGATTATAACCTTTAATATGATGTACAGTACATTGCCTGAAGCAATTAAGAAATTATGCCACATATTTATATGAAACTTAAACATATGTTCTTTATGCATTAGAATCTAACAGCAGGAATTTTTAAATTTAGCTGTAACTGTATCATTAAAGAATAGATGATAAACTGTACTTAATTTAAAATTTTTTGAATTTTTTAATAAAGACAAATGCTAAGTTAAATTAATGATTTAATGTAAATCATTAAATTGTTTTAATTTTAAAACTGTTGCTTCTGCCAAATAACCAAAGTAAATGTCTTCAATTAAATCTATTTAAATGTATTCTTTTTTTATACCAAATCTTTTAATATGTCATTTATAAAACCTTTCTGCTTAAATTTGAGACCCCAATCCAGTTTATAATCAAAATCTATGGAATATATACAACTATATTTTCAGAATGTATTTTTAATTTCAATGCTGTCAAAATTTGCAAAACATCTAATATCTATAGATATTGCATGTGGTAAAGTTTTGATTAATTGACTTGAAAAATAAGTGTTTTGCACACAATGACAATTATCAATTATTACATTAAAGCACTTGTTAAATATGCTCTATTTAAAACATTTAATTTCTGAAGTAAAATGTTTGTATTTGTCACAATTTAATTTATTTCTTGTATATGAGGCATGTTCAGAAAGTAAGTATACTAGATTTTTATATTTTTTTAGAAAAAGTGTATTTGAAAAAAATTACAGGATATTGTTGATACACTTGACTATTTTTCCACATAACTGCCATTCCATTCAATGCATGTGGTGAGCTGTGGCACAAGCTTCTTTATGCCTTCTTCAAAGAACTCTCCTGTCAGCTCCTTCTCCCACTTGAGAACCTCTTTCTGCACCTGCTCGTTGGTTGAACATTTAATTCCACCCATGTGTGCCTTCAGGGAGGTGAAAAGATGATAATCTGAAGGCGCCAAGTTGGGAATATGGGGGGGGGTTCAAAATATCCCATCCTCTGTCATGAACATTTGTTCTGCCTCCACTAAACTTCCTACACCACTTAAACACACTCGTTCTGTTCATAACACCTTCACCGTAAACCGTTTTGATTCACGAAAAAATTTCACTAGGTGTTATTCCTTCCATGAGTAGGAAGTGGATCACAGCACATGGCTCGCACTTGGTGGGATTTCTTACCGACATTTTTCATGCAACTGGACACTACAACGTGAGTTTATGTATTACTGTGTTCCTGTAATGCTCGCTCCGTTAGGAGATCTCTCTCTTACACTTAGTGTTGCCAACCCTCAAAACATAAAAAAAAAATCACAACCCATTATAGTCACTACTTATTCTGAATATGTCTCATATCTATGAGATGATAGTAATACATAACAACTTCATTTGCTAACTATCATAGTTAGCAAATGTAGTTGTTATGATTGATGTTGCTAATATTTGTTATTCAAATAGCAATTTTTAATTTTAACAGGATGTAAAATTATCAAAATTAACTTTTTATTCCATCATTTTTAATGTTTGGTAAATTCAAATGAATTTTATCAATTTTCAGTTTATAAAATATATTAATTAAAAATATTCATTCAAGAGATTAAAAACATTTGCTTTTTTTCAATAAATTAATCACTAATTAATATTTAATAAGTTCTTTTGCTAGCAAGATTCAGAGTGATTGAAATTAAAATGAGGACAAGAATAAATAAAACTGAAACTTGCAATATACACATACATACACATCTTGGCAAAAAGTATGGAATTAGACTGAAAACACACAGGTACCCGATTCAAATATTTTATCATCAGAGACATAACAAAGAAAACAAGACATCAAGTTAATTATGTTAGTCATGGCTGTTTTGTATACATATTATTGGATTAAAATGAACAACCAAATTAACCAAAAGTTACTAATAGGGTTCATTGAAAACATTAGACTAAAAATAATTGCAGAATTGCCTACATAGCAAGAAATATGGAATTACCCATACAGAGTGTTCACCATACTGTAACAACATCATTTTTTCTTCATTTGCAAATAAGCTTTAAGTGAAGGGTACTGTATCAGATATATAAATTGCAACATACTCTCACATGATATTAGATGTCTGCATGCTTAGAGCCATAGTTCTCTATTGATATATTAAACAGAGTCATAAAGCTTATTAAGGTGGAGAAAACAATATGGGAAGTGGCAGTATATTGTGACTGTTCACTGTCTGCTGTTTCCAAAGTGTGGAAGAAATATATTGTGAAGGGAAAAGTAGTTAAAGCCAAATGTCTTGGCAGAAGACAACTGCACAACCAGATATACTGTTAAAAAGGATTTGTCAACAATAGAATTCAAGAAAAGAATATCAGTACAAAAAAAGTAAAATCAAAGCATACACTAACAGCAAGACAAAAAAAGAATGTGACTGACTGGTATATTCAATGATGAGATAAGTATATGCACTAGATATGACGACAATGATGGTCATGTTTGTCTGGAGACATAGAAATGTACAATACAAGGAAGGTTATATTATAGCTATGTTCAAAGTATCCTATATGATTTATTCTGTAGAACTATGTCAGAAAACAGTGTAGGAGAAGTGGCCATTATAAAGTTGACTCAGCTGTTTATATAGAGATTCTGGATGGATTTCTCATACCATCTATTGAAAATATGTTTGAAGATGAGAACAATGTCCTATTTCAAGATGATGATGAGTTCTTTCATTGACTACACCTTGTGAAATACTTCCTAAAGACACAACACATCTGCACTACGTGTTGGTCTCCAAACAGCCCTGATCTTTATCCAACAGATTTGAGTAAACTACCTTAAGGCATTAGCACAGTTTACACTTGCATGCATCATAGCTGTATTTCATGCCAAAGGTGACATTATTTCCTATTGATTGTGACTCTGTGACTTGATTCCACAATTATTTCCAGATTAGTGTTTGCATTAAGCACTATTAGAAACTACCAATTAATTTGGTTGTTCATTTGAACCCAATAATATTTATGCAAAATAGCCATGACTAACATAATTTACTCAATGTCTTCTTCTCTTTGTTATTGTCTCTGAGGATAAAATGTTTTTGAGGTAGATACTGTACCTGTGTGTTTTCAGTCTGATTCCATACTTTTTTCTCATTTTACATTCTTAGTATTTTTGCTTAATATTCTTAGTATTTATAATGAATTTTAAAATACGAGGAATTAATTTTAACTATTCTACACTTCTTTTTTAAAATATCAATAACAAATAAATTTCTTATTGATATTTTTCATACATTAAAGAAAAACACTATCTTGAATCAGACTTGAAATAGGCTATTCATTAAAATTCACTGAATAAGCAAAAATGATTTATTAGAATTGAAAATACTAAAAAGTAATATGCACTTTTATATCCTAGGAAATCAAGCAAAATATCAGTTAAAAAAATAACTCACTTTATTTAAAAAATCAACTGTATTATTAGTATGAACACCCAGATCTTCCATTCGAGATTTTAATAACGAAACACTATCTTCTATAAGTAATTTTATCTGTTTTTCCAATTGTGAAGCTTTGGTAACCAATTTTGCATGACATTCCTGTAAAGAATATAAAAGATCATACTTCTTTTTTAAAAAAATTGCATATTTATTTCATTTTTTTAGAAATTCGTATTAATTAACTAAATGTAAAATAGACATTTTCCAAATAATTTATTAATTTTGGTATCTAATCAAATTTGATTCAATATTATCTAATTTTATTTAGTAATGAATTCTGTATTCATATTGTTAAGATGGATAGCTTTCAATCTTTTTTACAGCAAATTTATAAAGTTGTTATAATATTGTTTTATGACAAGTTAATTTTCTTTTGAGTGCAGATTATTTTCTTTTCAAAACAAAAAATATATTTCAGAACAATATTAAATTTACAAGGAACCCAAATAGTTGTTTATATTGAAGAAATTTGGGATATGCCATCCTGTCATCAGTGACTTAAACTAACCTTTGTTCAATATACTAAAGAATATTTATCTTAAATTTTAGAGAAAGTATAAATATTTCATGAAATACAAAAAATAATAATTTATTATTTAAATTATTTGAAATAAAATTTTACTTCCTATTTCAGTATCAAATATGTTTACATATAATTTTTTAAGAATTTGTTTATTAAAGCAAACTAAACCTAATAACAAATTTATAAAAAAAAAAATTATTATTACTACATTGTATTTTTGTTTAAACACTCCAATAATTATGTCAATAATTTGTCTAAATATAAATTTAATGAAAACTAAAATTATTTGATGAAACTGATGAAGATAATTTTTGAGTTTTTGCACAATAAAAAAACACTACTTACTTTCTCTTGATCTATACTTTGCTGTAATTCCTTTCTATATTGTGATGTCTGCATATAATTTAAAAAATGTAGGAACTGATGTTTATATGTTTCAAGCAAGGCAGCTAATGCAGGTGGAACTTCACTAATGGGCTGAATAGGTGGTGGTGGTGATGCAATACTTAAACTATCAAGCTTTTGATCAATGCATCCTGGAGCTGGTTCAGAATGAACTGCAGCTGAAAAGGAATTAAGAAATTCATATTAATTAAATAAATGTTAATAAAAAATTTGACATACTAAATAAATTATGTACAATTACACCTTCAAGTTCCAGCAAAGTAATTTTTATTTATTTATTTATTTTCATGTTTACTACATTTAAAAAAATGTTTTTTATGATATTCCTTTCTGTGTTTCTTTATGTGCTATAATTTTGAATTTGTAGCTTTAGTGTTTTGTTTTGTATGTTACACATTGTAATGTTTTACAATTTAAAATTTATTCCATTTTTGCTTGACACAACCTAAGGAAGATCAGTTAATCTGACTAAAAACGTCAGTAGTCATTAAAAATTACTCTCCTATAACTTGAAGATATGATAGTATATAATTTGTTCTCATTCAGTTTGGTAGTCATTTATACTGAATAAACTTTGTAATAATATTAATAGTAAGTTAGGCTCTTATGCCAAAAAATGATAACTGTTAGGTGTTAGAGGTTGGAAAAAAGTAAGTAAATAAGTATAAAGACAAGATGTAAAAATAAAGTGAACAAGTTAAAGATGAACAAGATACAAGAATTGTGTAAGTGTAGTGTTAGCATTAATCATTAATAAGAAAGAATTAAAATCTAGATTCTTATCTAACTATCTGATAAGATTTTATTTAGAAATAAATTTAATAATAACAGTTACTAAATAATTTTTCTATTTCTAAATTATTGCAAAATCTGTTACTTCAGTTGCCCAGTTAAGAATTGAGCTTAAAATAAATATTAATTCATAAAAATTTAATTAATTTTAAAAGGTTCTCGATCTTCATTTTTATTGAACTAAATAAAATATAACAAATTTATTACCTGCACTAGATGTACTTAAAATTGTCTGTGCATGAAGCAAATCAAGACCATTAAATTTTAATGGTTTGCGACATTTCTTTGATCTGACAACTTTCTTTGGCCTTCCTGGACCACGTTTTTGATCTGAACTTCTACCCAATTTTCTCTGCCTTTGTCTTCGAACCATACGTACGATTGGTTCAGATTTTGTTTGTGTAGGATCTAAAAAACAATATATTAAAACAATAAACTTTAACATAAAATTTTAATTAAAACAATTTATATATATATAAATCATACCATTTTCTTCATTACTGTCATGGCCACTACTATTACTCTGACTTGGTTTACTTCTATTGTTACACCAATCAGACCAAGCTTTCCGAGTCGTGGGGCCAAACACTGTACCATCTTCTTTCATTTCTTTTGAATCATTAGATGAAGAATCAATAACAAATTGACCATTTGCTCTAGTTGTCCTCCTTCCACGAGTAACTATTGTTTCATCCTCCTATGAGAGAATACACATTATGTTCACATTTTATGTTTCATTTTATAAATGTGAACATACACATGTTCACATTTATAATACACAATGCAGCATAAATCAGAATCATTTCATTAAACTCATTTACTGTATAAAAAAAAAGGTTAACTTTTTAAACATTAATATTTACATTCATATATTAATTAATTTTTAAAATGTATTACATGATTATTAAGTGTTTTAAATTTTTAAAACACTTAATAATCATGTAATACTTAATCATATACCATATATACCTGCTAGTTATAAATTTTATTTTCTATATTTGTCCAATGACACATGATCTTCATTATTTGGGTATTCATTATCAGCTGCATTAATGCAAACTCCTGTGCTGTGCTCAATATTTTTATATATATGTTTTGTGAAATTTGCATATAAAATATGCAGCACTATTTGATGAGTCAAATATATTTACTAATAAAGAATCATCTAAATATATATCAACATCTCTAAACTCTACACTAATTAATTTGTGTAGAAGCAGGCGGTTATGCTGCCATCTTGTGTTAATTTTTAATGTTTATAAAAAAGATCTATTTTTAATTTAGAATTTTCTGGAAGTAAAGAATTGGCCTGAAGTAGGACTTGAACCTGCAACTCTTGCTTACTGTGCAGATGCATTGTCAGTTAAACTACTTAACCCTCTGTCTGATCTTCATTTCCAGAATTAATAATTTAGATATAATCATACTGGTTACTCATAGTACTGACTGGGTAAAATTTCAGTGCCCACAGCCTGTAACTCATCAGCTATTGCTTTTACCATGGTAAAAATGATAGCTGGCTGAGTGTCACAGAGTTATTGGAGAAGTCTGGGTAGCATATCTGGCAATGCATCTATATGGTAAGCAGGAGTTTCAGGTTTGAGCCCTGCTTCAAGCCAATTCTTTTTCCAGAAAATTCTAACTTAAAAATAAATTTTTTATAATTATTAAAATTAACATGAGATGGCAGCATAATTGTCTACCTGTAGACAAATTAATTAGCTTCCAATCATTAACTTAGCCATATAATAGCCTGATAATTTGGCAATGGTTCCATCTAAATACTTTTAGATTTATTTTGTTTAATGAATAATACATATTTTTATTCATAATTATATACACTAATTCTGTAACTTTTTCCATTCTAATCAAAATATTTATAAATATTCCAAAACAGTGAAATCATTTCTAGACTTTCAGGAATGAATCTCATTTTACCAATATTTTCAACAATTATGGCTAAGAAGTCACTTTTCTCCAAAAAAGCAATAATATTTTTTGGATTTAATAGACTTTAATCAAACAATGATTAAATATGAAATAACAGAATATATGTTTAAATATAATTATTATGCCTACTATACAAATTCAGGTTATATAATATATGTTTACTATCTGAGCAGTACTTAAATATAAGACAATATTAGAAAATTAAAACTGAAGAAATTTTGTTTTTACCCATCTATTTCCAATTGATATTATTTTATTCACATTATTTATATATATAGTAGATTTTCAAATATAATTACTCTACTTACTCTAGTTTTTGGGTTTTTCAATCGCAGAAAATAATTTTCTAGCTGTAAAGTTAAGTCAAGAACAAATTAGATAGTCATTAACAAATCAAATAATTTTTTATTAAATGTTTCTACTAACTTAAAACAGCTATTTATATTAGGGCTTATCACACCAGTTAACATATATGCAAAATTTCTTAAATTTAATACATATTTATGATTACAAAGAGAGATTTTACAATTATTAAAACAAATATGTATAAAATATGTAAAATACACCCAAAATGTTCAGAGTTTAAAGTAGTCTTTCTTCAGTTGGTGTTTCAATTAAACATATAATACAAAATACATAAAAGTTATATTAAAAGGCCGAAATAATAATAAAGACATCACAATTAAGAAACTACTGTTATCTCACAATTGCAGTACAATAACTTTTATCTTTTTTCATATTTTCACAACCAAGCCAGCTGTAAAGAGTTCTATACACAATTAATGAATGATTAATTGTGTATAAAATTCAGATGGAATGTTGTTATGGAACAGATGTTCCGAAACAATGTTCCATCTGGTAACCATTATAGCGCTTGATGAAGAACTCAGGAGTTCGAAAACATTTGTCTTGAGATAGTTGTTAGTGTTTTGTTTGCTTCACAACAGTTATTGGTTACATGTGTGTCATTGAGTATTTCCCAGTGTGATGTGTTGTAATTTGAAGTGAGAAATATTTATAAATCTACAAGGGTAATCCCAAAAGTAAGATATCCTTTTTTTTTTAAAAATACAAAGAAATGTTTATGCCACAAAAAACTACAAAAACTGCCACAGTGCCTACAAAAATGCATCAATCAAAATGGCAATTATGTAGAAAAATAGATAAATGTTCAAACTTTAAAATGATGTAAAAATTATTGAAAATAAACGTTTCTTNTTATTTTCAATAATTTTTACATCATTTTAAAGCTTGAACATTAATCCATTTTTCTACATAATCATCATTTCAATCGATGCATTTTTGTAGTGCTGTGGAAGTTTTTGTATGCCCATGTCATACCAGCTTGCCGCCATGTCGTGTTAAATGAATTGAAATTCATCGCCAATCGATGCTAGTCATGCATGGATGTCAAAAACATCTGCAAGTGGTGTAGGGAGTTTGCAACTGGTTGTACTGAAATTCACGATGAAGAAAGAAGTGGAAGACTGTCAATTTCCAATGAGACAGTCACAAAGGTTCAGCAAACCATGCATAATAATCGGTGGATCATTCTGGATGATATCTGCATTTTGGTTCCTGGGGTTTCCCAAAGCACATTCATAGGATTTTATGGAAACATTGCAGTATCGGAAGGTGTTTGCAAGATGGGTCTTGTGACATGACACTGAGCTGGTATGACATGGGCATACAAAAACTGCCACAGTGCCTACAAAAATGCATCAATCAAAATGGCAATTATGTAGAAAAATAGATAAATGTTCAAACTTTAAAATGATGTAAAAATTATTGAAAATAAACGTTTCTTTGTATTTTTTAAAAAAAAGGATATCTTACTTTTNGAAATGTTTATGCCACAAAAAACTACAAAAACTGCCACAGTGCCTACAAAAATGCATCAATCAAAATGGCAATTATGTAGAAAAATAGATAAATGTTCAAACTTTAAAATGATGTAAAAATTATTGAAAATAAACGTTTCTTTGTATTTTTAAAAAAAAAGGATATCTTACTTTTGGGATTACCCTCATAAATTACTTCTGCAAAAAAAGCACATTGAACATCTTTGAATTTTTACTTCCATAAAAATAATAAAACTAAAAAATATATTGGGTGACTTTATTATACCAGCTGTAACCTGTCAAAAATGGCAGAAGAAATGAAATCCATAAATTTTAAGCTGGACCACAGCATTGGAAATACAGGTATCTCTCATACAACACAACACTTCTAAAATACAATTTCACTCTAACACAGTTCAAAAATTGGGGATATCCCCCATATAACATGGTTTCTGGTTTCGCTGTAACACTAGTTTAGGAAATCCTCCATACAAATTTCATAGTTTTTAAGTGTAAATTTCATTATTCAATATTTTTTTATTCAAATAAGCATGTCTGTTGTCTCAAATTTGCTCACAGATTTTAGAATATTGAAATTTTCAATTTCTTTTTGTGCCTTTTGTCAAGTTCACTTTAATGAAAACCGATAATAGAATTTTTTCTTCCTTGTCCTAGCTTTCCTATCAACTAGGTGTCATTGTCATTCCCCATATGGAACAATCTTTGTATTTAGAAAAGGGTTTATTTAAACAGTTTTAGGTAAGTGTCATTAAACTTTTTTAACCGTAGGTAAGTAATCATTTGTAAAAAAAAGACAAGTAAAATACAGCAGTATCTCATATTCAAACTGTTCTCAACTTGAACAATTCAGTATTCCAACACAAATTCTGGAAAAATAATTGCTCTGTACTCAACTGAACAAATGTAACCTCTAGAACAAGTTTTTGATTAATAACATATTTTTATTTTGTCACCCATAAAAAATTATAAAAAAAATGAAGTCATTGCTGATATTTCTGATCAAGATCAACAAAAAAGCTGATGATACTTTGTAAAAAGAAAATGCCCTGGTTTAACTAAAATTAATATTAATGTGTCATACAGTACTTTTAATTGTGATTATTAGTTAATTATTGAATTGGAAATAAATTATTGATTGTTTTAATAAATATATTTCTCTTAGTAATGAAAAAGAATATTATACTTTGTTAACTTTGGGAACCTAACCCCATGTGTTGATTTAGCCTTTAATCCATATAGCATGGATTCACATAACATGGCACTTTTTCAGAATGTAACTACTGTGTTATACAAGGGATACCTGTAATTTATTTTCTTGAACGTTAGTAAATTGAAATTCATAAAAATTATAATAAAATATTGTAAAATTTAAATAAATAAATGCTTACTGTAATTAATTAAATAAAATAAACAAACATCTTTCTCTATTCCAGCACAACATTTAATACGTTGTGCTGGAATAGAGAAAGATGTTTGTTTATTTTATTTAAAANAACAATTAATAACGCCACCTATGCAGTTGCAACAGTTAATCTATGTTATCATAAAAGGACTTTCAGGCTGTTGATAAGCCTTCAGCATCCCTGTGATTGATGCACTGTGCGGTCATATGCGCCTTGTGTATCTCAACTTTTTCCAGGTGTTTCACCGCTTGCATTGATCTTGTAGGTCTAATAATCGCTGCCTGATCCCAGTATACTGCAATTTCTTGCTGCTTCGCAAATGCTGCGAGGACTGTGCTATCAACGCTTCTATTCACTGAGTATTTGTGCTCAACAATCCTTTTCTTCAGGTTCCGCATTGTTGCTCCTATATATATTAGGTCAGAGTTAAATCTATGGTCTTTCATAGGTATCGAGTAGACTCCTGTCATGCTATTATGCTCATATCTTCTCTTATCGTTTCTTAGAAGCTTATACACTGTATAATTACGCCTATAAATTATTTTTATATTCCTATATTCCTATAATTATTATTTTATATTACACAAGGCGCATATGATCGCACAGTGCATCAATCATAGGGATGCTGAAGGTTTATCAACAGCCTGGAAGTCCTTTTATAATAACATAGATTAACTGTTGCAACCACATATGCGGCATTATTAATTGTGTTTATAATATTACTTGATATATAATTTTTTTGGTTTATTTTTAATTATTTTGGTTTAATCTATACATTTTATGAGTACGGGCATGCGCTTTAGCGTTAACTTGTGAATAAGCACTTTGAATTTTTGTATTTTTCGAATACTTTGTTTATTATATGGTTTGAATTTGAACTGAGGAAGATCGCTTAAAATGGTCGAAAACGTTTTTTAACGTATTAAATGTTGTGCTGGAATAGAGAAAGATGTTTGTTTATTTTATGTAAAATTTAATGATTAATCACTTATCCATTGACTTTTAAAATATTTTTCTAAGAAATATTTGAATTTGAATGCAGTTACTGCAGAAAAGTCATATTCTGCTAATAAAAAGCATTTTTGCATAGAGCTACAAATGTTCAGACATAAGATATATTATTAAATTATAAACAATGACATTTTCCTACATTTACCTTTGTTCTATCTATCCTATGCAAATAATAGGACACTGGTTTTCCAGTCCAAGATACTGATCCTTTTAATGGTGTAATTTCTTTTACATGCATAATTGTCCCAATATCTAGAGAAAATGAACATTTGGTTAAAATTTAAATTTCTCAATAATTTTACAAATATAAAATACTAACCACTAAGATTTCTGTCAGTAATTCTGAAATTTAAAGGACAGAACGCTTTTGATGAAACAATTCTAGCACTATCTTTCATGTCTGCAAATCTCATTTTCAACTGAAATGTAAAATTTTTAATAATTAAGATTAAATATAAATATTATAATAAACTTAAATTTTGATTTGAAATCTACTAAGTTTTNCTTAAAAAAAAAATTAAATTTATAAAAATTTAGCTTAAAAAATCAAACCTTATCCTCTTATTTAAAAGAAATGTATTCAATTATATATAACCTATCTTCCAACAATGAAAATTACAATAGAATTTCTGAATATAACAACAACTTTAATAGCAGTTAATCAATAAATATTAATACAAAAGGTTTGTTATAATGTATGAAGAACCACTGTTGTATAGTTATATAAATAAGTAAATGTATTGATCTAATTCTATTGAATATCAAAAATTAAAATCATATGAATTTATTTCCAAAAACTAGAATCTTAACCTTTTTAAAAGACTAATTCTGTATCTTTAGATTTTTTTCTTTTCATTTTAACAATTCATTTGATTGAATAAATATTAATTTTGTACTATAAGCTTTTAAAATAATTATAAAATTATATTTGAAATTCAGTATTGTATTAAATGAAAATTTTTGTAGTTCTAAATTAATTAAAGGAAAATTTTTTGTTAATGATCTGTTCTAACTTGATAGTTCTTTCTAAAATATAAAAAATTCTAATGGTTTTACTTTAAATAACTGAAGAAATTTAAAATACCTTAAACTAAAAAATCCTTTTCATCATCATTTTGAGAAAGAAAAGTTCAAATGCACTTATATTCTTTGTAACTCCATACTCTTTATAAAAAATTTTCATCCAGATGTGATAAAAATAAAAGAACAAGTTTCACTCAAAGTTCAAAGCAACAAACTTTTCCCCATAGAAACTTTTAATTCCTACTAACTAAACTTATTTATCAAAAGTCTGTAAACATCTTTCCTGTTTTATATTCTTGACATGAGTGTTATGTTAGAAATTTTCTGCTTTCCAAAGTTTTCTAGTCTCTCATCTGATTGCTTTTACAAACATTGATTCTACTCTACACTGGTTTTATCTTTGAAAAAAGATAATGGTTTTAATTCCAATTGTAACTTCTTTACTTTCTGTCTGAAATACTGTTATGTTTCATCTAACTTTCTTTTCTTAAAAAATCTCATATATCAATATACTTAGCAATATTTTGCATCTGAATTTACTTCTAAAAAAATAGAATATGCTATTACATATACTATGTATATAATGAATCAAGGATTTGTTACAAGTTTCTCTTATTATCCTTGTTACATTTTCTTTTATTTTCATTATTTTAATTCTATGTTTATATATTAAGATTCTCATATAAATCAAGTGAAACTTTTAATATCTTTAACTCAAAATTAAATATAACATTTATCATAATTCTAATTTGTCCTTAGAAAAATAATTTTTTAAACAATATATTATTATTATATTCACAAGAAAACTGAATATTTATTAACAAGTTTAACTTTTCAAAGATTTTAATATTTACACTTTCTGCTTTCTTGTAACCAAAGAAACAGAAAGTGTAAATGTTCAGTTTAAATATAAAATAATTCTACACATTCATAGCAGACAGGTTACTATATTACAAAAATAGATATGGCTGTTGTCAAATTTACAAAAATCACTAAACACTATGAGTTAATCAGTGCATAAAGATTTTTTTTCCTGTCATGCCAAAGAAATTTTTGGTTATATAGTTTGTGACACTAAAACAAATCAAATATATAATTTCATTACAGACTTGATAATGAAGTTTATTTCTGAAAATGCAATATGATTAATCATCAAATTATTGATTATTAGACTCAGATTAACTATTTCATATACACAGTTTTTCATAGAAATATTTGAAATTGTTTCCTAATGGTAAATGATATCAAATGACGTTGATTCATATTAATTGGCAGAGAATGATGTTAAATAACATGTCATGCACAACTCTTTTAGTTACTTTGCTTCAGAGAATTGTCAAACAGTAGAATAATATAAATTATTGTGTATATATGATATCAAAATCTCTTTATACTTTTAAAGTCTGAATACATAATGTCAGTTGATATTACTGCAT
This sequence comes from Centruroides sculpturatus, assembly GCF_000671375.1. NCBI lineage: Eukaryota > Metazoa > Arthropoda > Arachnida > Scorpiones > Buthidae > Centruroides > Centruroides sculpturatus. Next base: position 460,787 of record NW_019384848.1, read on the forward strand.
ATAGCTTGGTAATTTGAAATTATTTAAAAATTACTTCAATATTTTATCATTTTGAAATAGTAGCAGTTGGTATTTCAAACTATTATTATCTGCTGCTATTAATTACTATCAAATTAACAGAATATTTTTAGTAGGACAATTTTATTATAATTCTATTCCTTAGTCTACATTCCTTCTACAATATCTAAATATTTGTTATTTATATTTATTCATTAGTTCTGAACATTAAGAAAGTTTTCTTAATGTACAGAACATACATTTCAATATCTTCAGTTTATCAAAAATAAAGAAATTGCAAATAAATTTTAAATTTTTACAAATTTTTATTTTAAATGTGAAATATTCTTAAGACTAGAAATTTGTTAAAAGTATTAATGCTTCTAATAATATATAGTATCTTACCATATGATCAACTGTTGGTCCAAAAGCAAAATTGTTGACAAATACTATCCTATATTTATAAATTAATATCATCATCAACATTTAAAATCCTCAATGCAATATTCAATTACAAGAAAATTTTTAAAAAGCAAAAATCTTACGATGAATTCATGACAATTTCTCTGTGCTCTTCAGCCAAAAAATCACCTTTGATTAACTTAAATTCTCCATATGTTTTTCCATACCATTTCATCCAGAACTCAAAATTTGCACACATTTCCTAAAATAAAAATTAATTGTTAGCAAGAAAAATACAGCACAGCATATATAAAAATCATTTAGTATAATTTAATGTATTTGCTTTATATTTTAAATATTCATTCATTTTCTTTTTATATTATAAATTTCTAAAAAGAATTGAAGACATTTTTTAGTTATTTACATTAATTTTTTATGTTAAAAGTATAATAATAGTCAACAAAAGAAAACAAAATTATTTAATTTCATTAGCTAAGTTGCCAAAACTTAATTTTAATTTTTTTTTCATATTTATTATAAAATTTGTAATAATAAAAGTTATTCTTTATTTATTATAGTTCATCAACTTCAATTAATCCAAAGAATATATAAGAATTTATGCTCATTTATACAATCCTGGCAAAAAGTATTTAAACATGATGATATAAGAAAATAACACTGTAATGATCAAAACAAAAATATACATTTTATTCATTAGGTTATTAAGCTTAATTTGAAATAAATAAACCAAACCATTTTCTCAAGAAAATACTTATATGTAAAGCTGTGTTGGAAAAAGTTTTTGTACATACAGGAAGTTGAAAAATGTATTTGAATAACAATAATAATAAAAAGAATTACAAACATAATAATAGAAGTTAATATTTTGTTGGTCCCAGGGCTGAATGCAATAGGTGTGAGGCCTGATTGAATTTTTTTGCGGGGCCCCTCAAATAACAAAATGAATTAACAGTTAATTTACATATTGAAATATAGATTTTAATTATATAAAATATAGATTTTGTTTTAAATAAATATTTAAAACAAAATCCAATTATAAAAATCAAAAGTCATGAACCATAAGGTAGACAAATTTCTACATTAAAAAACCTGTACCAAATATAAAAACAACAACATTTTATTGAATATAAACATACATAGATATGTTTTAGTATTTCTATATTTTTAAATGAATATAACTACATAAATTTTTGCCATGAAAAATCTTCTGATGTGTTGATGAATGAATATAACTGAATTTTGTTGAATATATTTTGCTGAATTATAGAGAGATGTTTTATATGTTCCGAAATTTTTGTTCTGTAAAATCTTCTAAAATAATATCAAAATCCAACTGGTTTGCTTCTTGACTCTCAATCGACATGATCACTAAACTGTTTAATCTATTCTGTAATTTGAAACTATTTTTAAATACATAAATTTTGATGTGCTACGGGGCCTGATTGGTGCATATCGATCCAATTGCCTCAAATCTGGTCCTGGTTGGTCCTCCTCTTGATCTTATTACAACTTCTATGCATATTGACATTAGCAAAATTATTTCATTGAATTATTTCATATTTATATTTTCTGAAGCTAATTTTAATGGCTTCTTTAGGTTCATCTTATTAGCTATTGCCCTTTCATCAACCAGCGTTTTTACCTTTGTGGATAAATTTTCAATACGGTTTAAATCTAAGCTATTTGCAGGCCAGGTTGATGTTTTAACACCCCTATATTTTAAAAATTCTTTAATTCATTTGGCTATATGGTATCATCCTGAAAAACAACACCAGCATCACCAAAGTGATCTCTGATTGTTGGAATCAAAAATTATTCTAAAATTCCCTCACTCTTCTGCTATTATAGCCTCATTAAGAATACACATATTCCCAGATCCAATAGCTAACATGCAGCCCAAAATCATTAAAACTGTCAAAAACACTATCAAATGCTAACTATCTTTAATGTTCCAATATTGTATCAATAGGAATGATTTTTCTATAGCTATCTGAATGTGTAAAACATCAGATAGCCTAAATTATTTTAAATCTTTTCCAAATTTACTAATATGATTAATTTTTGTTTATATTTTATCTTTAATTTTTGCATAAAGTCACTAAAAACAAAATTATTTTTTAAATTTGAGAATACATTTTTTCAGTGTTATGATAACTGATTTAATTGTATATAGCTTCTTAGTTATATAAATAATATATAGTTTATAAATATTTTAAGTAATGAAAATGATTACTTTTATTGCTCATATTTAATCAATTCTACTGACTTCAAGTTTTTGTAAATCAGATTTATAATTCTGCAAGGTTTTCCTGATTAAAATTTAATTATTTAGATTTGATTAAGATTAATGAATTAACACATACATTTTTATATGTATAACTGATACAAAACAATAATTCAATTTAAAATAAAAAATACTTTTGATCTGTAATGTATTTATGGTATATTTTCAATTATTATTTTGACCAAAGATGCTCTAAAAATATTATCATAATGCAACATGTTTATTTTAAATAAAATTTATTGTCTGATATTGATATGTGCAATATTTCATTCTAATTAAAATAGCTATTTTTTCAATTTTCAAATTTGAATATTTGTTATATACTCAAATAAATAAATTTGCTGTTTAGATGTAACAGCTAAACATTTTTTATGTCATCAGACTGACATAATGAACAGCACAAAAAAAAAATTTAATATACAGTCGACCCCCTATAACACGAGTTCCTATAATTCGGATTCCTATATCACGGCGAAAAAATTGCGACCGTACTTGTAAAACATGCTAAAAAAACTTGTATAATTCAGTAAAACGTCATCGCTGACTCGTGTTGCAACAGGATTGGCCGAATTTGGACCAATAGTGGACGAGCAGCTGACGAACTACTTACACGCTACGGAGAGTTTAGGCAGGTAAGTTGGGTTTACTATAGTCTGTACAGTATATAAATTAGGTACTGTAAGCCTAATACAGTACTCTTTTACATTTTATACATTTCTTGTGAAAAAAACATTTCTTATTCAACGGCCATAAAAATTATTTCTATTTATGATGTCTTCAAAGTTAAGCGAATTTTTCGCAGAAAAATTCGCTTATCAGAAAATGCGCCCGCCGTTTGGTGCGCTGCTCCGCGACGAAAACAAGCTTAATTAAGCAATGGCGTCGTCGAACGGTGCACACTCGGTAAGTAATCCTACAATTTTTTGTTTATAGCATAGTTTAAACGGATTATTTCCAAAAAATTATACGTGTTTTGGAAATTACGTACAAAAAAATAATATAAAATATTTTTTACTTTTTAAATATTAAAACAATCCACGTCTTCTCTGAAGAGAATAGCATTAGCACGCGAGTAGAGCGCTGCTTCAGCTTGTGTTTGAGCATGTACAGACTCGTTTATACTTACCTCTAATTATAAAAGAGCTGTTTCATTACACAATAGCATTATTCTTGCTATTACGTCAGTAGTGATAACAAGTGGAAGTTCATAAAATTTACTTAATGATTTATCCGCAGTCTGTCACGTGTGTTGGATGACGTAGTTTATTATATTCGAAGCAATTCAAAATAGAAATTAATTTTAAAACGTTTTATTTCTATAAAGTTTAATTTGTTTCTTTAAAAATACTTTTGATAATGATTTCTTTANGCATATAAATACATACAAATAATTTTTAATTGGGGCCGGAGACTAAAGAAAACAATAATTTAGAAAAAAATGTTTAATAAAATCTTAGATAATACATATGTATAACAAATTATATTATTATACAATTTTTCACATTTATTCGATTATCAGAACATAATTTTAACATTGTTTCCATCTCAGGGATAATATCGTGACATTTACGAGTGATGCTTGAATTTAAAGATTGAGCATTTTTTACAGCTTCAAGAATTTTTTCTTTACCTTTTATAATTGTTCTGACCGTCGATTCCAATAGATCAAACTCCTTGCCAATTCACAAATTTTCATTTTTGTATCGAAATCTTTAATAATGCTAAACTTTACATTCCAAAGATAAAGTTTTTCTTTTCTTGTTTGATGCAGAAAAATCAGTTCTACTTCATTTGGATGACATAGTAGAGTCTCTCAAGTCTCCGTAGATATAACAAACACAGAAATAAATAACACAAAATAAATTGTAGCTATGTGTCGATTCCGCGCGACACGTCCGAACATGTAAGCCGAACAATAGTGTGGGGGGGGGGAATGAGTGATCAAGAGTTGCATGGCGCTCAAACAAAAGACAAATCGACGAGATTTGAAAATCGCGTAAGTCGAGGTATTACTGTACGTGCCTGGCTGTGATTGGCTCATGTATTCAAGGACTCTTAGAACATCAATTTCATAAAGAACGAAACGTATCTACCGTGTTACAGGGAGGTCAACTGTAAACTACTGTATGTTTATATCTCTATACACACTATAGAAAAATCTAAGAACTGATAAATTTTTCAGTTTTAGAAAAAAAGATTTCAGATTTAATAAATACGATGTAAACTATACTTTCTAAAATAATAATAGAAATATCTATTCTTCAAATAACAGTCCTGTCATCAGGAGCTTTCCTCACCTTAGAAATACTATACCATAATAATTATAAATAAAATAAAATTCATATGAATTCAGAATAAATCTGCATAAAGCATTTGGTAATTTAAAAATGGAACAATTAATTAAGAAAATGTTAACATGTTGAAAAAAATTAAAAAGGTTTTCAATTTCTAAAAAAAAAAATTAAATTTATAAAAATTTAGCTTAAAAAATCAAACCTTATCCTCTTATTTAAAAGAAATGTATTCAATTATATATAACCTATCTTTCAANTATACAAAAAAATTCAAAACCATGTTTAAATCATTAATATTAGAAAGTATATAAATTTTCAAATTTTTTTGACTTTTTTGAAATTTTAAATAAGACGCTGAATTTAATGAATTTAGTTATAATCAATTAAAAAGAGATCCTATGGAGGATTTTAAAACTATTCTCTAATTGACATTGTATATCTTAAATAAGTATTTTGAAATCAAGTAATAATTTTCAAAACACCTTTCTCTCTTTTGTTTTGGAACGTCAGTTAGAATAGTCTAACTGACGTTCCAATTATGCTTAACCTGAAGAAGGCCACTTAAAATAGCTGAAAATATTAATTCTTTTGATTTAATTAAAGAAATTGCTAGAAAAAGAGAGAAAGGTGTTTTGAAACTTATAGAAAAGTTCTAGTTTACTGAGCATAGAAATCAAGAAAATCATGAACTTTAAAAAGAAAATGTTAACATGTTGAAAAAAATTAAAAAGCTTTTCAATTTCTAAAAAAAAAATTAAATTTATAAAAATTTAGCTTAAAAAATCAAACCTTATCCTCTTATTTAAAAGAAATGTATTCAATTATATATAACCTATCTATCTTTTAACAAGTCCTATATTATTTCATAATATAGGACTTGTTAAAAGGATGGAATGTGGCATTAAAATTTATTAATAGTAAATATAGAAAGTGTAGATTAAAGAAGAGAATATGCAATCATTACATTTAATGATTGGCATAGTTCAGGAATAAAACATTATGAAGTCAATGACAAAAATAAATCTTAGCATTTACATAGTATAAAATATAAAACATATTTAAAAATTACTATATAGAAGCACTTAAAAACTTGTAAATACAGTGTCCCACATAAAATAAGCTCCATTCATTGAAAATGTTATAATAAATGTAAGCAAAGGACACTTGTTAAAAACTTTATTTAAATGTATGTAAACTTATAGAAGATGCTGAAAGTGATGAATTTGTGTATCTATGAATCTTTGTACACATAATAATGTTCAGACTGACCTTATTTAAAATACTGATATAAATAGCTTCAATGCTTTATAAATGCTTTCCTTCAGTTTTCATGTAGTTCTGGGATTGGTCTCATACTTTCCTTTTTAAATATTCCTCTATAAAATCACTAATGTTTCATCATCTCAATAGGGTTGATCCTATACCTCTTTTATGAAGCATTTACTTTATTACAGTATGTTTTATAAGTTTTTCAAAGATTTAAATATAATATTTAGTTAATTGCATCAACCATAATATTGAATAAATTTTTTAAATATAAATAAAAAAAAGCATCAACACATCTTAAGAGAGCTAAATTTTAGTTCAAAATTCTATCAATTCAAGATTAAATGTAAAAAATGCATAATCTGAAAAATTTGATTAATATAAAAGGTAGTTGATCAACTGAATAAAGTGGATAAACGCCAAGTGTTTTAATAATAACAGAGTCTTGTGTTCAATAGTAAATAATATAAAAGGTGCAACTATATTTAAGGTGATTATCTAAATTCTATATCAAATGTAACAAATATTTTAATTTATAACTATCTTTAAACTATTCTGTATTTCTGTTTAAACAAAAAAGCCAGCTATATAAAAATAATTTCAGATCAGACAGTATACAAAAAAATTCAAAACCATGTTTAAATCATTAATATTAGAAAGTATATAAATTTTCAAATTTTTTTGACTTTTTTGAAATTTTAAATAAGACGCTGAATTTAATGAATTTAGTTATAATCAATTAAAAAGAGATCCTATGGAGGATTTTAAAACTATTCTCTAATTGACATTGTATATCTTAAATAAGTATTTTGAAATCAAGTAATAATTTTCAAAACACCTTTCTCTCTTTTGTTTTGGAACGTCAGTTAGAATAGTCTAACTGACGTTCCAATTATGCTTAACCTGAAGAAGGCCACTTAAAATAGCTGAAAATATTAATTCTTTTGATTTAATTAAAGAAATTGCTAGAAAAAGAGAGAAAGGTGTTTTGAAACTTATAGAAAAGTTCTAGTTTACTGAGCATAGAAATCAAGAAAATCATGAACTTTAAAAAGAAAATGTTAACATGTTGAAAAAAATTAAAAAGCTTTTCAATTTCTAAAAAAAAAATTAAATTTATAAAAATTTAGCTTAAAAAATCAAACCTTATCCTCTTATTTAAAAGAAATGTATTCAATTATATATAACCTATCTTCCAACAATGAAAATTACAATAGAATTTCTGAATATAACAACAACTTTAATAGCAGTTAATCAATAAATATTAATACAAAAGGTTTGTTATAATGTATGAAGAACCACTGTTGTATAGTTATATAAATAAGTAAATGTATTGATCTAATTCTATTGAATATCAAAAATTAAAATCATATGAATTTATTTCCAAAAACTAGAATCTTAACCTTTTTAAAAGACTAATTCTGTATCTTTAGATTTTTTTCTTTTCATTTTAACAATTCATTTGATTGAATAAATATTAATTTTGTACTATAAGCTTTTAAAATAATTATAAAATTATATTTGAAATTCAGTATTGTATTAAATGAAAATTTTTGTAGATTATAACTGCATGGATAGCATAATAATTTTGGTCTTGTTCCAAAAATGTTCTTAATATTTTAAAATAATGGCTATTCTTTATGAAAACTTCTTTGCATGCATTACTTTAAGCTGACATTTAACTAGAATAAATAAAGATTTTTAAAATTATAAAACATTTATTCTTTTAATTTAGCTTTACAACTATTACTAGTTAATACTTATAAAAAATATATGGTTAATATTAGACTCCCAGAAGAATTCTGGGAATCTTATATTAAACTTGGGTCATTTTTTTTAATGTCTATAATTGTAAATAAAAAATATTTTATTAATTGTAAAAACTATTTTCAATAATTTTGTATTCTTTAGTGACTTTCTGTTTTAATATTTATATTATTATAACTTTAATGAATACTGAATCAGTATGAAAGAGGATTATTTTTTCCTTGTACTTTATAATCACTGCTATTTCTATCTATGATTAATGATTAATTAAAAATGGGATATTATAGTAGTAAAATAAGATATTAATTTATATTTTTGTACAGTAAAACTTCTCTAGATGGCCAACCAACACTTTAGATGACTTGATTTTCTTAGAACAGAGTTTTTATTCCATAAGATTCATTATTTTTAATCTTTGAGACCTTCACCCAACCAATACTCATACTTGAACTGGATGCATAATCTCTTTGTGTGAAATATTTCTTTGAGATGTTCTGTTTCATCATTGTGGATGGAATGATAAAATTGAAATCATGAGCATGTTTTACATACAGCACTGGGCATGTTGCATTGTCGAAATAAGTATAAAAATTTGTCTCATTACCAATCGTTTTTTCCCAACTCTAAATATTTTTTCTAATCTGGTCTTATCATGGAGAATATACATAATTTATTGTTAATAGCCTCAACAATAAGTTAGACTATGCTTTATATATGAATAATTATTAATTCCAATAAATTTAATCTTTCCATTAATAGGGACAGATAAAATGGTTTATAATGACAAATTTGAATGAGATTTGGCCATTTTCTGGAATTCATTTGACCTTCAAAGCAGGATTTGCTGACCAAATGGAAAAGAAATATTGAAAGCATCATCTCATTAAAAAAGTTAAAACATAAAAAGCAAATGTCCACTTCAGAGTACCTTAAATCAAACATTTAAGACTATATATTATATTTTCAGAATTTCATATGATGTATTAAATAAATTTTCTTACAGTATAGCATTAATCAATACATAGAATTTTAATAGTTTCTGCTGTGTTGTTACACAGTAACCTGTATAATGTTACAGAAGAATACTATATACAAGGTATCACATAGCACTGTACACCCCTTTTAAAATGAAGGGAAATGAGTTATATCAAAGTAAATGAAGTACACTCTACCACATGATAAAATTTTGAAATTCTAGTACTGGCTGGAAATGAATATGATATTTTTTAATTTAGATTTAGATCAAATGCAAAAGATAAGACAATTTTTTCTCAAACATTTTTCTGAAAATGCCTCCATTGATCATACAATGAACTTAAAAGTAATCTTTGCAAAAATTTTAAGCTGTTTCATTGTGCTACTTTTTAGCTGACTAAAAACAATGGCTCAAGTTAAACATTTCAATTGAACAACAGTTAAAATCAAACCCAAGTAAGTTATGCCAGAAGAGCTTACATAAATAAAATACTGTGTAACAGTAGTAACAATTTTTTTTTAGTTCAGCATCAATTACATACAATCCCCTGCCAAAAGTTTTAGACCAACCATCAAAAATATTGATTTTGTAATTTTGATTGCATATAATTATTTTCAGTTATGTTTTACAAATTTCCTGTATTGCTGTTCTAAAATTTTGTTTCACACATGCAAATGATTAAGTTTTTTTCTAACGTTAAAACACATTAAAATTCTATTGTGTGAATTTTTCCTGTTAAATAAATATTGAATTTTAAGAAAAAAAAATACAGGAAATTTATAAAACATAACTGAAAGTAGTTATATGCAATCAAAACTACAAAATCAATGTTTTTGAAAGGTGATCTAATACTTTTAGCATGGGGTTGTATGATTATTATGCTTTTCCTACATTGACAGTACATTAATAAAAATACTTATTATACGTATTAATAATACTTTATAGCATAAGATTTATTTTTGTAGTTTTATTTTTTCTGTGCACCACAATTTCAAAATTATTTTATGGTCAATGGAAGCATTTTCAGAAAAATGTTTGAGACAAAATTGTCTTATTTTCTCATTTTTTCAGAATCTAAATTAAAAAAATACCATGTTCCATTTAGTAAATTAAACTTCTGGCCTAAATAGCCCATTTCCAGTCAGTATTGAAAGTTGAAAATATCACCATTGAGTACAGCATATTCCATTTACTTGCCAGTTTTTAGTACTGTTGATGAAATTCACTTCTCTATATTTTAAAAAGGATATATAAGTGGTATATGATACTCTAGTACTACAAACAGAACTCTATCCATTATATTTTCATTACCAATTTGAAATGAACATTTTCTTATGTCTTGGAGATGTTTGGAGGTGTTGATCAACATTACATTTTTTGTTGGAGTGGCTTTCTTAAAGATGTTTTACTGTATACAAATTATATATTGATTCAAACTGAATTTAATAGCAAATACATTAAATTAACAGCTAAATGATAAATATAATTATTGCTTTAATTTAAAGTATTTTATCATCATAATTTTAAATTTTAATAAGATTTTTTTTTCATGGTAAAAATTCTTTGTAATTTATCCTAATCCAACTCATGATAAAATATCAGTGGTGGATTTCAGAATCTAATTACTTTTTCTAAACATTTTAAAAAAATATATGAGTTTATTAAATTATCAGTAGTTTAAAAACCAATCAATGATATAATAAATAGATTTCATGAATTGCATTTCATTATTATCTATAAGTGAAAAAAAATCCTCTTTATTCTGCAAGTATTGCTGATAGTGGAGAGCACATTGGTACTCTCTGTTTTTGAAGATAAATTTGATTATTAAAATAAAAATAATTGTTTTCTGTTATTAGGAATAGAGCTTCACATATTTCTAAAACTAGCTGCCTAGATAAACTTTTTTTAAGTAATTGTGCATTTGCCAACATTATTGCCTCGACATATGGTACTGACTGATAAAGGGAAACAATATCAATCTTGAAAAACCAATATGAATTTGATGGTAAAGTACCTAGATTTTTGTTGATAATCATTTTCACTTTGATGGCTGATGTAAAAACTAGATCTGAATGGGTTATTAGGAATTTTAGAAATTTTGCAATTTCCTTTTCTAAGAAATATGTAGGGTGTACATATTTATTTACTAAGGGGTGCAACGGCCACTCTGATTTGTGTACTTTTGCTTCAAAGAATAATCTTGGACAGGTCACGTTTCTTTATGCAGCACTGCTTGATCACTTACACAGTAAAGCATTTCTAAATGAAATGCTATCACATAGTGAACCATTTCTAAACATTTGCTGTGGTCACTACAGCAAAGATAAAGTAGCTTTTATGTGTGAAGCAAAATGGATGCTTATATGTGTAATGTGATATTATGCCATGAAAATAAAAAAGTCAAATTACATGTTGATTAAAATATTACAGAAAGATTACAAAAGATTAAATTTTCTAAAATGACTTGGAAAGTCATCTAAAAAATAGAAAAATACTATATCTTAAAGATAATTATTCATCTAATGTCTCTTTACTTTGTTCACATTTTCAAAAAGAGAAATGCTAAATTATTTATATCCCTTTTTTATTATCCTGTAGGTGTTTAACTAAAACACTACTTTCAGCTGTAAATGGAATTAAAGAATAGATTACAGAGTCCATGTTTAGCTCAAGCAGAAAGTGTTTCTAAACTATAATGCAGTGACATGGTGCAATAGATCATTACATCATTTTTGCTACACTCTCAACTACATAAAGAAATGCAGCCACATGCTATGTTAGTGAGGGGATCTAAATGGCCAGTAAGAGATGAAATAATTTCTGGCAAAGCAATAACCTTCCGTGTTTTATGCATAACAATTAGCACTGGGTCTGAAGTCAATAATATAGATCCAGCTTGTGAAAAAAATTGGTACGTTCTAAACAGAAAATCATTGTTTTTGCACAACACAAACTGTTTACCTCTGTCTGAAATAATCAATCTTAAGTTTTCTTTTAAAAGAAATTGTTTCACTAAATTACATTCTTTGCTGATTGGCTTAGGTGTTCGATATCGCTGGGACAAGTGTATTTCCAAGATGGCAGTGATTACTAGGTTTATTCTTTGATTTTCTTGAAAACAGCTCCTTACTTCTACCATAACTTGTGGAATTAGCTGGCTTAGATCTATTTTCAGAGGAGGGATGTGCTGGGACCACACTGTAGGATTTGGTGGACTTGTTATGGTACTGCAACAGAATAATTGCAATACTCACATTTTACTGTAATATGCTTTTTCTTATGCTTGCTGTAATACTTGAGCTATTGCAGTTTTTTGTTCATTCTATCTAAGTTTTATTCTATGTGAGATGACATTATTCATCTTAGCTAGTTGTACATATAACATTACTGGATTACATCTTTCTGCAAATTTCATATGTGCAAGATATAGAGATACCTCATTCTATGCCAATGCCTTCCTTTTTTCTTTTATGGGTTTTGCTAAGAATTTTTGTTTGACCTTTGGTATTAAAGAACCTATACACCTTGGGAGCAATTTGTAATCTAATGTGATACACTTCAGTGTCAAACCTTGCTGGTGACACTTCAAAAGAAAATTCAGTTGTGTATGTTCCTTGTGCCAATGTTCTTTTGCATTTAGAAGTGCAAAGAAATATCTCCTTGTAGTTTCCATGGAGTATGAAAGAAATAATTAATTTATCATGCCAAATTCTTATTAGATAAAAGTTTAAGAGCACTGTCTATTGGCATTGACATTTGATGAGTAAAACACAAAATCAATACAAAATATTTTGCAAGCACTTTCGAAATGTCTTCAAGTGAAACAAAAACAAATTTTACAATGTATTTACATTAGAATTTATACTAATTAGAATGCACATGTTAAATTTAAATGGTGCGCTATTAAACTTATACATTTAATTAATGGTCAAACTATAATTGAAAATTATTGGCAGCTATAATTTAATTTTTTAAATTATTAAATAGTGAAACCCATATTTTTGGGATCTCTAGCATGGGCCTATTACATGGCTCCAATTTCTCAATTAATAATGTTTCCCAGATAAATAAACAGTTGTGGTCCTCACATTGTAGGAGGATGAAAGATTCATTCCACAGGGGTGTAAAGTAATGATTGAAATCCTTTTAGAAAGTTCTGTACAAATTTTACTTTTTACAAGTGTCATCTTGATGTTCTAATATTTGGTTTTACAATTTTCTACTTGTGGTCCTGATATATAACAGTTTTTCATCATTGTTTTGGTGTTGTAAGGGAATTACATATATGCCTGATTTTTTAATGTACTGTTAAATTGTTCCTGTTGATACCAAATATTCTGCATAAAAGTAACTGTGGTTTTATTGGANAATAATTAATTTATCATGCCAAATTCTTATTAGATAAAAGTTTAAGAGCACTGTCTATTGGCATTGACATTTGATGAGTAAAACACAAAATCAATACAAAATATTTTGCAAGCACTTTCGAAATGTCTTCAAGTGAAACAAAAACAAATTTTACAATGTATTTACATTAGAATTTGTACTAATTAGAATGCACATGTTAAATTTAAATGGTGCGCTATTAAACTTATACATTTAATTAATGGTCAAACTATAATTGAAAATTATTGGCAGCTATAATTTAATTTTTTAAATTATTAAATAGTGAAACCCATATTTTTGGGATCTCTAGCATGGGCCTATTACATGGCTCCAATTTCTCAATTAATAATGTTTCCCAGATAAATAAACAGTTGTGGTCCTCACATTGTAGGAGGATGAAAGATTCATTCCACAGGGGTGTAAAGTAATGATTGAAATCCTTTTAGAAAGTTCTGTACAAATTTTACTTTTTACAAGTGTCATCTTGATGTTCTAATATTTGGTTTTACAATTTTCTACTTGTGGTCCTGATATATAACAGTTTTTCATCATTGTTTTGGTGTTGTAAGGGAATTACATATATGCCTGATTTTTTAATGTACTGTTAAATTGTTCCTGTTGATACCAAATATTCTGCATAAAAGTAACTGTGGTTTTATTGGAAGGTTAAATCCTAATTTTTGAAATCTTCTGATAATGCATAAGGACACAGATCCAAGATATGGGATGGAATTGATTATATAAAGGACCTACATATTACCATCATCACAACATATGATACAAAAACAGTTACAATTTATTAATATGAAAATGTGTAGGGAAAAATACACTTATGCTAAATTCAAGAGTAGTTGCATCCATGTGCAAAAATCCTTCCTCCTATCATCAAAATTAGAAATCCTCTTTATTATTGTATTATTCATTTAAAAGTTCATATAAATATAAAAACAGAATAAACTAAGAATTATGTAACACTAACTTAATTCATAATTAACGTTTATTAAAACATTTGTATTAAGTGAAACATCAACTTTATTTTAATAAATATGAGAATAATAGGTTAAATCTATATATATAATCGAGACAAGTTGATAATGATAATAATATTAATAATAATAATAATAATAATAAGCGCAGAGCCCAAACGGTTAGGAGTTGAAAGTTGAAATTTGGTACACAGTTCAGGTACGTCACGAGAACGCACACTAAGAAGAAATTTTTTGAAATTCCTCCCCACGGGGAGAGGGACAGGATTAAGGCTTAACACTTCCATCAACAATGGAAGTGTTAAGTAACAATGGAAGTTTTAAGTAACAATAGAAGTGTCAACAATGGAAGTGTTACATAATAATGGAATTGTTAAGAGAAAGCGACATGCAAGACGCAGATGCAGTTTTTTCGTTTTTGCGGGAAATTGAACATATTTTTAGACCCATCTAAAAATTCTCTAATCGGTCCAGAAATAGGGGGGACCCAATTCTTGCATTCTGTGAAAACGGGTAATTTTGACTATAACATAATAATGTTAATCTTTCCTATCGTTACTTTTGCCCGAGCAACGCTGGGCCTACCCAGTTATTAATTTACCTGCTAGTAAATTAATAACTCATTATAGTAAATCAAAAGCAGACTGTATGTGAATGATGAAAACAACTTATATACTCATATACATCATTTCTCAAACTGTGGGTCGTAACCCAGAATTGGATCGCGTTAAAATTTTACTTGGTAGAAAAATGATACCACCTTTCCCAGAAATACTTGTAATACTTGTATTAATGAAATATTCTGTAACAACTAGGAAGAATAGATGCATCTCTTAAGTAACGAAAAATTTTTAACAACTTTTTTTTTTTCCTTATAATTATTATTGTCATTCAGTAATAAATTTAAGATTATAGAATGTGTATATATGAGATTAATTTCTCTTTTCTATTTTTAATAACACCAAAATAGATATTTTATGTAAGGTCACAGTCATAAAACCAAATGGCTTTATGTTTTTGAAAATATTTCCTTGTTTATTCAAACTTTTAGATTTATTGACATGCATAACAATAAATTATAAAAAATAAATAATTGATGAATTTTAGCAAAAGTGGATCAATAAATAATTTTTTAAGATTTTTATTTGTGTATGTACAAAATGAAATTGACAGAATTATCTTGTAATCTGAAAAGTTTTATAAAGGGTTCATTAAGTTTATAAAAAACTTGTAATATTTTTCAAAGTAAACTAGGCTCCTGAATAATTTTGAAATAGTGTTTTATTTACAATCATCAGCCTTACATTATTAATAGTTAAATTTCAATAATAAAAACTGAAACTTAAGTAAGTTATTTGTTACAATTTGAAATTGGCCTGAACTGCTCTTAATAGAAATGTACTCGATGTTACATTTCACACGTAGAAGTTATCATCAATAATCCATAATTTTATTTTGTTATATAATATACAGTGACTCCAGTTTAGCAGGTTTTTTTAGAAATTCCATATTATAAACATTTGGGCCGTGCAAGTAAAAAGTTTGAGAAACACTGCTCATATAGTCAGATGGAATATTTTTTAATAACAACAACAACTACATACAAAATATGCCCATATCCAAATACTTTGATCATTTTATTCATTCTAATTTGATATAAAATGATAATATTAAAAATATAGTTTACAACCTCATTTCTTAGAATCACATTCTATAAGCTTAAGGTCTTCACTAATTTTAAATAGTATGAAAATGAATTTCTTTAAATAACCTATTAGTATTGACCCCCTCAGCTATAAAATCTGCTTGCTAATCAAGTGTACCTATACTGCTGTTCCAAGCTTGATCTGAATATGGAATTAAACAGCACCATCAGTCTAGTATTAAAAATTGTCTCTGATGGCACATCCTTTGTCCTTGTCCTTAACATTCCACACTGGACAAATTGCATACATAAAAAAGGAAGCAAGCTTCTTCATATTCACATACTCTCAAATCTTTCAACTTATTTTCAGATCCATTGCTAATAATATAATAATAATAAATTCCACTTATGGAATTTTGGACTCAGAGATGATAAATTCTCTCACTTGTTATCTTTTTAAAACATTTCTGTTTTCCAAATTGAAAAAACATAGTAACAATACTTTAATAATATACAAATGTACGATCAAGCATTTAGCCATAAGGAGCAGCACTTCACATACTAATGTTCTTCCCTCTCACTCTTTGTAAGTCCCTAGTGCTGCACTCAAGTTTAAAAATAAACAGCATAAAAAAAATTTGACAAGAAGTTGAACACTAGATGAATAGAAAAACAGCCACTAGGTACAGCAGAATAAAATTCAATACTTGTTCAACCTTTTCTTTTTGTATTGCACATTGCCATGTGTAAATTACCACTGGTTAAGAGAACTGATAAATCTAAGTAATTAATAAACAGTTTTTGCAAAGAAAAATGTTTCCTTTCACTCATAATATAATCGAGATCAGGCCCGCCGTAAGTGGGCATACAAGGCGTGCACTGCACGCGGGCAGCAAATTGAGCGATCAGTCATGTAATATTCAAAGTCATTGTCATAATACCCACCCTACTTATAGCATAAGAAATGTCTTCTCATGGAGAAAAAAATCCAACCGGCACGCAATTACTATATTCTTATTTATATTATAGCGTTAACAGCGCCTCTATTGGCATTTATCAGAATTAAGATGCAATGCGAAACGTCTGTTGGCAGGTTGAACCATCCGGTGGTGCCCGAAAGCCAAGTACCCATAGTCGTGCTCTATGACAGAAGTTGACAGGACTGGCGAAAATAGGGAATTCCCACAGAGCTTCCTTCTCAATTTGTACTTGTATGCATTCGAACAGTTCTATCGCAGATCAAATTGTAATTATTTTGTTAATAATTCTTCTGACATGGGTCTAAGTATAATTAATGATATTTTAACTTGATTAGGATTTAAATCTGAAGCTTACAGATGATTCAAGTAGTGAAACAGACACTGACGGTATTGATTTGTTTAATGAAATCAATACTTCAAAGTTGCATTTTCCAGAAAACCAGTCTAATGATCCACAAACCCTATTACAATATCTTTTTACTAATGACTTAATTTCAACATTTCCAAACACAGCAATAGCACTAAGAATATTACTTATATTGCCAGTTTCAGTTGCATTTGGTGAAAGGTTTTTTTTTCAAAGTTAAAAATTATAAAAAACTATTTAAGATCAACAATGACCCAGCAAAGACTAAGTAATTTAGCTATAGTTTCAATTGAACATGAAATCTTAGACAGCTTGGATACAAGAAAATTGATAGCAGATTTTGCAAACACAAAGGCAAGAAGAGTTCAATTTCTGTAGATAAATATTTATATGGCTTTACACTTAAGTAAACAAAAATAACTTAGTAATAATAAATAGTTTTTCTTTGTAAAGTATTTCTTTTTTTTACACCCTTATGAGACAACATTAAAGAGCCTTTCTGGCAAGCTCAGCGTAGGTAGTCGTAGTTAAACAGGGGGCGGCATAATTGGTATTGCACATGGGTGTTCAAACAGCTAGCGGCGCCCCTGATCGAGATGGATTGATAATGATGATAATAATAAGTGCAGAGCCCAAATGGTTAGGAGTTGAAAGTTGAAATTTGGTACACAGTTATGATTTGTCATGATAACATACAATAAGAAAGGATTTTTCAAAATTCCCAATGCAGGGGAGAGGGAGGGGGTAAAGGATTACCCTGAAGAACTCAGCTTCTACTGTACTATTTTAGATACCTTTCTTGCATTTATGCAGAAAATCAAACATATTTTTAGACCCTTCTAAAAATTCTCAATGATATTTAGTGTTCCATTGTATATAAAGTTGACACAGGGAGTGCATGTGCGTAAGTTTGCTTTATTCAAACTCTGTCTTAATGTTTGATTTTATGTTCAAATTTATATTTATGAATGATTCTGGAAGATCCAGCTTTTTTTTCTTTTTTCTTTTTGAATTTATAAACCTGAAGAACCCAGAAAGAGTTATGAAAATGTTTATTATTCATCACTTGGTGGTACTACGCACTGGTAGTGGTTGCAGCGAGTCTTAATTATCGCTATCCTGATGTGGTAAGCAGATATCTAAAAATTTTCTAATTAGTCTTGAAAGAGGGGGACCTAATTCTTGCACTTGGTGAAAATGGGTAAGATCAGCTATAATCTAATAATCTTAATCTTTGCTATTGTTACTTTTGTCTGAGCAATGCTGGGCTCATCTGCTAGTATAGCTATAAAATAGAAACAAATGTGACTTTTAAGTTACTGTTTCTATCCTTGAACTGGAACACAGAACTATAACATATTAAATGTGCCATTTCAAGTACCAGGTTGTGTAGCGTGTTATCTCCGACTATACGAAACAGCATGTCTCTTAGAGCGCAGAAAGCGGGAGGGAGCTCAATTGATGGGTATAGGGACTTAAAGTCCAAAACTGTAACATACCAGTAGGAAGTGATCTCTTTCAATTGTGTTAGGAGCTCCACAGGGCTAGCGATATTGTACGGGTAACCCTCCAACTGTGGAGTGAGTAGGGTATATACTGCCTTCTCCAACCTCTGTGTAGGGTGCTCTTGCTTTGTCCACGACTGGGCGGAGTTGTTGGCCCGGTTTATCCATTTTTGCAAAGGCAAATCATTTAGGGACGTCCGGGGAGTCAACCATTAAGATATCCAATGTCAAGCGTTTAGCGAGACCGGGCACGGCAAACTGCCTCATTCTGGAGTGTAGCCTATCGATACAACTCTTGTCTGTCCTATCACAATGGGTAAGTGTTAAGTATTCCTGTAAGCCTCTTTCATTTACTGTTTCTATTCACCTCTATCTATGAGTGAAAAAGAAAAAAATGAGAGACATTTAATTACTTGTTACATCAAATACTGAAGTTGTTAAGGAGGATAAGACCAATTTTTTATCACACTTATGAGGTCACAGTGTAAACATTATTGGAGTTACATAATCATTTAGACAGAGAGGTGTTTCTATTCATCCAAAATTACAGTAACTTCAATTATTATTTAAAAAACATATTAAAAAACAAAATAAACAAAACTTCTGAGCATACAAAAGAATATTTAATGCATAATGTTTCATTTTAAATAATAATAATAAACAAATTAGTTATAATTCTGGAAATAGAAACAAAAACAAATTAATGATCTATTTTATTGTAAATATAAAAAATTAATGTTTAATAATTCATCACTGATTACATTATTGAATTGCATTTAATCAATATTATATTTGATTATTTAAATATACTTCTACTAGAAGATAACTTAATTTAAATAATTTCTGAATTTAATAGTGCTATAGTACTAAAAATATCTAATATGAATGATATATAATAATAATAACTTGCAAATAAACTTGTAAACAGTTATATTAATATTTTAATAAAACTTGGCAAATGAAGTCTAACCAGTAAAGTCTAGTAGATTTCAACAGTAATTATTTGCTATTACATTAATATCAAACAGTATTATTAGTTACATTGTTATCAAACAGTAATTTTTGGCTATTACAATAATATTAATATCCTTTGTTGAGGAAAGAGAGAAGCAGTACAGAAATAATAGTGGCTTTCAGTCCATAAATGGTGCACACAAGCATTTGCAACATTGAGCACATTTTATAAATCTGTTTGATCACAATGCACAGCATCACAAGCAAGATTATCTTTCTCTGTAAATGTGAAGTACACTTCCTTGATGCTGAGGAATTTTTCTCTACTAGTGAGAAACCCAGAAGACCACCACAAATAATGAAGCTTAGGTTTGAAAATGTCAGCAGATAATTAAAAGTGCAAGATGAAATTCAACTTAACACCTTTGCATGTTATCCAATTATCATCCTTGTGTACCCATTTGGCATTGAGGAATACCACTGGGCTTGTAAGAATTTCTCTGGCAAGGTGTTTTAACTGCTGATGAAAGGTGGTGTGTCAGGAGAATGCCTAGAAAAACAGTTTCTGATACAATTTTTAAAGTAATTTCTGATGTATTGGCAGCTTGATTGAAGAATTTTGTATATCAATCCATACTTGTATGTCTGTCCCATGAATCTGTCACAAGAGGGAAACTTTTCTTTAAGTTTGGGATTATTTGTCTTTTCCAAAGTGAGTTCATTTAGAGACATGCTCATTTTGTCTCATTTAGTAAAAGTGACAGTAATGTTAGAAGGCATAAAATTATCAGTCTCTACTTGCATTTTTGATCCGAAGTTCTCCATATTCTTGTAAACATAAGAAAACATTGCCAATATCACTAGCCCATTAATATCATACTGTATAGCGTAACTGTGTGTTGCCAGATATTTTAGTGATTAAGCACACCCAAAAATTAATTTTTCACCTTTGAAGGTATAAAATAGTAAAGTCTTTGATAGGCAGTATTTCATATCTGAAACCAACCATACTGGTCAGTATTGAATGTTTGGTTGTCATCAAAGTTCTCTGGTATGGGTTTTGTGTCATCCTGAAAGGCCTTTGCTCTCCACATAATATTCTCTGCTGATTGCAGTGCTATTTTACTAACTAACCATATTATTTTTCAATTACCAATATTATAGTGACTCTTAAAACAATGCAACTATGTATCACTATCTCTGAAGTTTAAGTTAGCCATGTTAGATCAGACTCAACTTGAGTTTCCATACTTAACTTTAATAACAAAAATTCTCTCTCATCATCTACTTTTTTCTTTGTTTCTCAACTACAAGTAGATGAACCTGATCTCTCTGAAAATGCCCTGTCATGTTCTATTTCCTTATTTTCCAAATAATGACACACTCGGAACCAATTACAGTGTGATAATGAAACAACAAAAACAGACATTTTCGAACCGCTTCTGGGCTCTATCAGGTTCTCAACCATTCCTATATGGTTATTTGATTATGGAATAATGATGTTTAAATAAGAGTTTGGTTATTTTCCAAATCCAAAAACAGCATCTGCTCTTAACAAATTCTCAAGCAGGAAAATGTATCAGATGCATTTATTTATAAATGTTCATCATTCAAAGAAATAAAATTAATTCACAAATATAACATAGTTAAATGTAAAAAAAGTTGTCTGTGACAGGGCATAGCCTCTACAAACTAGTCAATGGCAGAGGATTACATAGCCTTAATTTTTAAACCTCATTAAATCACTCCTTATGGCCCATAGAATGAAATGGTTTGGTGATTGCATTACCATATTAAACATTATCTGCATGTCAAAATTCATCAAAATCAGTGGGGGACATATAATAGGTATAGTACTCATTGTTGGTGTGAAGAATATGGAGTTAGAAAACCAAGGTAAAAAGATAACAATCTCAATATCTTTTTTGAAATTTGCTTCCTTGTCACCTGGTGGCAAATTTTCAAAAAATGTTGAGAAGTTAAAAACAAGGAATAAGAAAATTAGAAAAGGAACTACAGGATAAAGATATGTGGAAAATATGCTAAATTATCAATTAGAAGTTAAAAAAAAGTGAGATTCAATCAAAAAGCACTGCAGAACAAACTGAAGTGAAGTTAGTAACCATCATCAGTTACACATTAAAATATAATAATTCTAGAGCATTTTGATATAGAACATACAGAATTTTT